>NW_022147296.1:0-12495 GCF_002938485.1 Sitophilus oryzae
GTATATAAACGCTCAACTTGTAGATTGTACTTTAGTTTATAATCATCTGCTGATGATGCTAACATGGTTAGCGAAACGCGCGTCCAGTGTAAAAGTAAAAGTGTTTTGGTGTATTGTGGTGATTTAGTGTTTTTATTTTGCTGTTTAACACCAAAGGTTCCAACCCTCAACTGTAATCATATAGTTACGGTGAAAAGCTACCTTTATTTCGAAGTTATTTTAATATACCGGGTGCGTCTCAAAAGTGGCTCACCCCTATAACTTTTTTATTTTTTCAGATAAAAAAACGAGATTTGATATGTTAGTATATGACATAAATTGGGATTGATTGACGTATTCAATTGTTTTTGGTAACTTCCTCCAAAACTCCAGAAATGCCTACAACTTTTGATTTTTAAATGGCACCCTCGGTATATATTAGTTTATTCGATAGGAAATAACATTCTGAATGGAATGATATATCATACGCCAACTTTTGACATTCTCGCTTAATAAAAAATTCTATTTTCAATTTCAATCTAGAGTGCCATGACTGTATTAAAAGCACTAATTCTTAATCAAGGTGCCTTGCAAAAATAGATTTGATCGTCTAATGTTTTTGGTGTCTTGTCCTGGCCAGTTAGAAAGTCCTCAAATCGTATTTTTAATCATATCTCAATTTTTTCAAATTTGATACCACACACTTTCGTTACAAACCGCAAGTTATAATTTCAAATAAACCATATGCGAACATGTCAAAAGTTGACATATAATATGTTATTCTATTCAGAGTGTTATTTTCTATCGAATAAAGTAAAAAAATACCGAGGGTGCCATTTAAAAATCATAAGTTGTAATCATTTCCGCTGAAACAAGAAGTGACCGAAAGCAATTGAATATGTCAATCAATCCTAATTTATGTCATATAGTAACATACCAAATCTGTTTTTTTTAACTGAAAAAATAAAAAAGTTATAGGGGTGAGCCACTTTTGAGACGCACCCGGTATTCTGTCGTACGATATTAATTTATTCTAGATATACCTATTTTTAATATTTTGTTTTACTTAAAACACCTTAAATGTAGATGCAACAGCAATACAGTCATAAGTTATAGTGTATTATGTAGGTATTAATTTAATATTGAAATTTTCTATTAGATATAAAAGGTGTAGTTAAACTCACGTTTTCATTATACTCGTATACACTGCTTTCATGTTTCTTTTAAATATAATAAGCCGTATTTATTTTCTAGATCTCATCTGCTACTCATAAAGTAAGTAGTGATTTTAGATAAGTATTTTTATTCTCTATATGCTTCATCTTCTGTCCGTTTTATTCTTGGTGTGACATTTCCATTAAAATTTTATTATTCTAAGCTTCTGCTTATGTACTGCCAACGGATTATGGTATATTGCTTTCGGTGTTAGTAACTATTTAATAATTTTTTAAAATGTTTAAAGAGCTTAAAACAGTTGCAGTTGTGAATTGTTATTGTATTTGTTTAGAAAGGAGAGACTCCTTTACATTTGGCCAGCCGAAATTGTCGACCTGATGCAGTCACACAGTTGATCAAGTACGTCAAAGATAAGAAAGGCGAATCTACAGCATCAGCTTATGTGAACGAGTTGACAGAAAACGATGATAGCGCCCTCCATTATGTGTGTACTGTAACAAAGGATGAAGTTGAAATTCCCAATTCCGACAGGTATATTGCTCAAAATCTTTCGAATAAAAATATTAAGGCGGGAGCATATACCAGAAACTTAACCTGGATTTATAAACTCGGTAGTTGAAGTTCAGTTGAGGTTCAGTTGACGTTCAAAATGTTCAACACTATGAAAGGATTAAAATGAAATGATATGCAAAAATGTCAAAAGTTGACATGTGATATGTCATTCTATTCAGAGTGTTATTTTCTATCGAATAAAGTAAAAAAATACCAAGGGTGCCATTTAAAAATCAAATGTTATAGTCATTTCCGGTGAAACAGGAAGTGACCGGAAACAATCCTAATTTATGCCATATACTAACAAAACTATCAAAATATAAAAAAACTACATCAAAAGAAAAACGTTCGAAATTTTTTTTGCAATTCCAAACCTAACCTACAACCAAAACTGACAGGTTTATAAATACAAAAATGATGAACTTCAACTGCCGCGAACACCCATCTGTAACTGGACCTCAACTGAACGTCAACACCCGAGTTTATAAATCCAGCCTTATATACCCTGACCGCGATGTGGACCTAATATGGCCGATTTAAATTCCAATTTATCAGTGCTACTAAGTACTAGTAGTGTAGTAAGTGTATAGTTACTGACCAGTGAACAGTTATTTCATTATTTCCCTCAATTTTTGGCCGAGATCTACCGCATGCTACAAAACCAACTATTTTACAGTCTTTTTTGATAAATCGCAATAGTGTCACTATTAATTTAAGTTCCCGCACAATTTCATTCTACATTGACTACCTTTAAATAAAATCAATTGTTGAATAAATAACACAAAATAACCTCAGTAAAGATAAACAAATCCGCAAAATGTCAAATCAAATACAAATGTTTCATTTAAAACGCCAAACAGAACTATCTAAGGATGTAGTAAGGACCTATGACCTCTATGATGTCCTTCTGTCCATCATGCATAAATCCATGGATAGTATTATGCTCCTACCTTAATTCAAAAATAAATGTTTTCGAGTTGTATTTATCTCGTTATTCCACAGAGAAGTGGTGAAACTTCTTTTGGAAAATGGAGCCGATGTAAAACTTCAAACGAAACAGCATGAGACGGCTTTTCATTTGGTTGCTTCTGCGGGAAACAACGATGTTTTAATGGAGATGATTTCGCATATGTCACCTACGGATGCTCAGAAGGCCTTGAATAGACAGAATGGCAACGGTTGGACGCCACTGTTGATTGCTGCCCACAAAGGTATTTGGATAGTTATTATAATGGAGAAACAGATTTTCATGAGAATAATTTCACTAGGTTGATACTAGGGTTGACAGATTGATAGTACACATTTATTGGGTGATTGGACAATAATTTCATAAAAGTTTACATTAAATATTTTCATTTTTAACTATATTAAAAGAAGTAACGAAACTTATAAATTAATCTGTAAATTTTGATAACAGCAGTAGAGATATACTCTTCTTTGCCCTTTTCTTTTTTACATGTATTTGAACTTCTGGTACTCTTTCTCCGTATCTTTTCATCGAACCTACTTTTTATCGTACTATTTTTTCCACAGTTTTTATCCGTACTTTTTCTTTCCACACTACTATCACAGATTAGGTATCCTATAAGTATACAGATAAAAATCTTGTCCCTAATTCGTGGTACGAAAATTGTTTTTTATGACGATGTGCAAACAAGTCAAATTTCCTGTGCGCAAAAATAAACTCGCGTAAAATAACAATAAACAGCGTAATAGAGAGATATCGCTAAACCGAATGGCGTGCATGGACGGTAATAAGGCCAGGTGTTATTTCCTTTACGTGAGGTGGTATTAACTCTCTTCATTTATAGTTATCGGATCGGAAAGAATTCTGATCGCGTCGCGTCCGCTATTTAAACTTAACCTAACTTTGAATTTAAAACTTTGAAATTGCTTTGTTTACTAGGTATTTTAAAACTAAATGGCTAAAGTGCTTATTTCCAGTGCTTTATTGTTCAACGTCTGCCAGTGGGTTTAGGGCAACAAGCAACAAATTCTCTTAGAAGGGCTAAGTCGTCATCTGCTGTAAACCTAAGACTCTTTATAGGTTCTTTAGTATTGGAAGAGGTGGAATCCATATTTTGGGCCATATTTATTTAATTTGCTTAACTAATTTGCCAAACTAATCCCAGCTACTTAAATATCAAATTACCTAATAAAACTAAAGCAATAATTCGAAACAATTCAAACATAACCTAAAATAAAAGATCTCGCCGGCCGGCTCCGGTTGTCAAATACCCGCACATGCCCATTTAAGCAATTTTTAAACGTTATCAGAGGTTATTTAGAAAGAGCGCTTGGTGTAATTGATCCGCAAATTACGCCAGGCGGTAACGTTATTAGTGGGTGTTGCGTTAAAAATTGACTCGCGCATATCGTAACCATGATAAGGTACGCGTAAATACTGGATGACGCTATTCGGTTTTCCGATATCTCTCTAATAACTGTGCCTGTCAGGTGCTGTGCACAATTTTAGAGGCCATAAGTGGGCGTGCTATGTGCGCAAACTAGTCACCTAACTAGTGCTCGATTCCGAAAATTGGAACCACGAAAAACAATAAAGAAAAAACAAAGATTATAATCTGTATAATCTGTGCTACTATTTCCGTTATTTTCTATCTGTACTTTCTTTTCGGTATTTTTTTGTCGCTTTTTGTGTATATTTTTTCACAGTATTTTTTACCAATTCAATTCCTTTCGTAATTTTTCCTTTTCGCACTTTTCCTTTCCGTACTTTTTCATCTGTATTTTTCCTCTCTGTATTTTTTTCCTGACCTATTTTATTTCGTACTTCTTTCTATTCGTATTTTTTCTTTCATACTGTTTCTCTCTATAATCTTTTATTCGTTATTTTTTCTTTAAGTACTTGTTCTCTCCGTTTTCTTTCTTCCGAACTTTTTTAAGCACTTGATTTCTATCGATGATTTTCACTACGTATTTTTTTCTATACTTATCTTTTCTTTCAGCATTCTTTTTTCCTTGCTTTATTTCAGTACTTTACTATCACCGTATTTTTTCTCTGTAATTCTTCTTTACGTACTTCGTGGCCAACCCTACTTTTTATTTTTTCTTTATTTTTTTCTGTCGTTCACAGTTTCATTCCATATTTTCTCTGCATATTATTTTTCCCTCCTTTTTCAGTACTTTTTAAGTCAGTATTCTATTTTCCGTATTTTACTTTCTTATTCTATCTATCTATTATAATTTCTATCCATATTGTTTCTCCCTCTATTTTTTCAATACTTTTTCTTTACTAATAACTGGCTTTATTTAAAATACTGAAACTTTATTAGTATTAAAAATATGAAAATAAAAACCAGCAACTGTTATTACCTAGCTGCATCGTATATTATATGATAACTGAACAAACAGAAATATTGTTTTATATATTCTTTTTTAGGTCACATTGATTTGGTAAATAATTTGCTAGCTAATCATGCCAGAGTAGATGTCTTTGATACCGATGGTCGCTCTGCATTACATTTAGCAGCTGAACATGGATACCTTCACGTCTGTGATTCACTTTTGACAAATAAAGCCTTTATTAATTCCAAATCAAGAAACGGTCGGACGGGTAACTAAAAATCACGTAGTTTTTTTTTTCGATTCTTTAATATCATAAAACTTCCACAGCGCTTCATTTGGCTGCCCTAAATGGCTATGTCCATTTGGTAAAGTTTCTCATAAAAGACCACAACGCCGTCATCGATATCTTGACATTAAAAAAGCAAACTCCCCTGCATTTAGCAGCAGGTGCTGGCCAAATTGAAGTATGTAAGTTGTTACTAGAACTGGGAGCAGATATTGACGCTACAGGTAAATGATACATTGTTATTTTATTAAATTGTCATATATTGTCAATATTTCAACTTTAACTAGATGAGGATGGCCAGAAGCCTATACACGCCGCTTGCCAAAACAATTTCTCCGAAGTTGCCAAATTATTTTTACAACAACATCCTAGCCTAGTAATGGCTACCACTAGAGATGGTAATACTTGTGCTCACATTGCGGCAGCACAAGGCAGTGTAACTGTCATAGAAGAACTGATGAAATTTGATCGACAGGTAAGCTATAGACGTAAAAGTATAAAAGTGATAGGTAAGCAAAATATTAGACGCAATTTAAATGAAACAATTGACAACATTATTCAATAGAATGTAATACTTATATGTCTGGGTCATTAAATTAAAATTGTATAGGGTATTGCAATAAGAGGTTACGGAATTTTGATAACGAATAAAATAAAAGTTTTATAACATACCTAAAAGTTATTTATGGCAGTGCGTAGCTTGATAGTGTACATACAATTATTATATCTAAGTGAAACACAATATCTGCCAAATGGCCACTATGATTTCTCTGGCAGATTTCTGAACACATTTATGGAGTTATGTCACAAATTATTCGCCTAATTTTTTCCTTCAATTGTTGTATAATTTGCGTATTGTTTCGTAAGCTTTGCTTTTCACATTTTAATAGACAATAGCATTTTTACAGCCCCACAAAATATAATCTAGTGGCGTCAAGTCGTATGATCTTGGTGGCCAATTTACCTCCCCATTCTTGGAGATAAGCCTCTTTGCAAACTGTGTACTTAATAAATTCAAAGTTTCACCTGCTGTATGATATGTCGAACCATCTTGTTGGAATCACATATTTTCTGTATCCATGTCCATCATTTGATTCCACAAGAAAACATCAATCATCGTTCGGAATCGTTCTCCGTTTACTGTAACAGCTTGTTAGTTTTCATCTTCAAAAAATATTGGTGGCAAACCATTCAACAATTGAAAGAAGAAATTAGGCACATAACTCCAAAAATGTGTTCAGCAGTAATGGAAAATTTCAACAAAAGAATTGTGGGCTGCCAAAGAAGTCGTGGTGGCCATTTGGCAGATATTGTGCTCCACGTATAATTATTATAACCTGTCCAGCTACGCACCGCTGTAAATAACTTTTAGGTATGTTACGAAACTTTAATTTTTTTCGTTACCAACCTCCGACACCTCTTAATGGAATACCCTGTAGATACAACTATATACCTAATCTTTTCAAAAAAAAGTTTAAAAGCTGGCTGTACTGAACTGATTCTGATTGGTAGAGCGTTATTCGAGACTAAAAATACTAAAACTGTCTTTAATTGAATTAATGAGACTTAGATGTGTTAAGGATGTGTGTGATTCTATTTTATAGGGAGTAATATCCGCTAGGAACAAATTGACAGATTCTACGCCTCTTCAAATGGCTGCAGAGGGAGGACATGCTGAAGTCGTGAAAGCCTTAGTTCGAGCTGGAGCTTCGGTAACTGAAGAAAACAAAGGTAAATAAAAATAGAAACAACTAATATATATATATATACAATGTTGGTTTCCAGGAGGATTTACTGCTGTGCATCTAGCAGCTCAAAATGGTCACATGCAAGTGCTAGAAGTTTTGCGATCATCCAATAATCTAAGAGTGACTAGCAAAAAACTAGGTGTCACTCCATTGCATGTTGCAGCATATTTCGGTCAAGCAGACACTGTGCGCGAATTACTTACTCATGTACCTGGTACCGTAAAGTCTGAGCAACCAAACGGTGCTTCATTAGTACCCGCTCTCGGAAATGAATCTGGTATGACACCCCTACATCTGGCGTCATTCTCTGGAAACGAAAACGTTGTACGATTACTTTTAAATTCTGCTGGTGTTCAAGTCGATGCAGCAACTCATGAAAATGTAATTTGTAATACTTATTCCTAAATAGATATATAATCATACATTTTAAGGGCTACAATCCCATGCATCTTGCTTGTTATGGAGGGCATGTCACTGTTGTAGGACTGTTATTAAGTAGATCGGCAGAATTGTTAGAAAGTAGGGACAAGCATGGAAAAACCGGATTGCATATTGCAGCTACTCATGGACATTATCAAATGGTTGAAGTCCTTCTAGGTATAATTTGTATCTTTTATATGTTATATAAACGCTTTAATCACTTGTCAAATATTTTAGGCCAAGGAGCTGATATAAATGCTCCAGATAAAAATGGATGGACCCCTTTACACTGTGCTTCACGAGCAGGATGCTTTGAAGTTGTTAAACTATTAACTGAGTCAGGAGCATCTCCAAAATCCGAAACAAATTTGGGGGCCGTCCCAATTTGGTTTGCGGCATCTGAAGGCCACCATGGGGTACTAGAATATTTGATGACAAAAGAACACGATACGTATACTTTAATGGAAGACAGAAGGTTTGATATGATCTTATTATCGTTGTTGGTAAAATTAAATTAACTGTAAATGTTTCACAGATTTGTATATAATTTAATGATTTGTTCGAAAAACCATAATAACAGACCAATAGAAGAATTTGTTTTGGTCTCACCTGCCCCAGTGGACACGGCAGCTAAATTATCTAATATTTTAATAGTTCTTTCGAATAAGGAAAAAGAAAGAGCTAAAGACTTAATATCGGCGGGAAAATTTTGCGAAGCTATGGCTACTGAACTTCTAGCGTTAGGTATGTATAGTTTAGTATATGTTTTTAAATTGAGAATATTTAATACCTGTGTGAGTATATATTATGTATATTTTATACTGTTGCAGCGGCTGGAGCTGATTCTGCTGGAAAAATTTTGACTGCAACTGACAGGAGAAGCGTTGAATTTTTGGACGTGTTAATTGAAAATGAGCAAAAAGAAGTTATTGCGCATACTGTTGTTCAACGATATCTTCAGGTAAAGGATAGGTAAATCAAGAGGGAATAGAAAAATTTGTACACTTACCACATAGAGTGATTATAAATTCTCTAATATATTTCATAAAGTGTGTTTTAATATGAAATTATTATAAGAAGTTCTACATATTTTTATAAATTTAAAAGACAAAATGACTTTTATATAGGCTTATCAAATTGCTCCATCTTCTTTTGTTATTTCCTGGTTAACATTGTTTTTAAATTGTCTAACTATAGACTTGGTGCATTTCAGTTGATTTTAAAAATTCATACCGCAGCGCTCGATACGGCAGAAATCAGAAGTTTTCGGCTCTGTATTTCACGCAGTTTCGATGCTGATCGCATTAAAATAATATTAAAATCGTGGCTTTGTCATAATATTTAAATATTTTAGTTTTTAATAGTGCAGTTATTGAAACTATAAAACTCTTAGGTACGAGGTTTGAGTGATGTAACGCTGTTTCAGGTTGTAAAATTAAGTGGAAAAGAACCCGAATTGGGCACTGCTTCAGGTTGTGACTATTTAAATGTTAATAAAATTGTCGAAAAATGGAGTATGTAATATATACTGGTTGTTGGGTACAATATTCAATAACTCAACTTTCCCCTATAAACAATATCATCCTAAACAACTCTTTATAGCTTTGCATAAGCAAATTCTCACACCGATAAAGTTATTTACTTATATAGAGTGTATCTTCACATTATAACCAGTCAAAAAGTGTTGATGACATTTTGTCACATTACTAGATAATTCAAATTTAAAATGTTGACAGATGTCTTCTATTATTTTTTTACAAATTTAATATGCAGGTCTAATGAGACTACTTGACTTAAACTTATTCCTTAATAACTGTCGTATACAGGGTGCTACAAATTCGAGATACTAGCATTGGTATCTCGGGAACCGTAATAGATACGAAGATCGTTAAATTGGGGCAAAGTTGCGCCTTGGAATGTTCACCAAGATGCCATCAAAAATCTTTCAAAAATTTCAAGGATTGCTGAGTTTTTTGGAAAAAATGATTTTTTTTGAAAATCAATTTTATTTTTTCCTGTCGTTACTTTTTAGAAAATCAAAAAACTAATTGCACATTCTCATAGCCACTTTATTAGCGCTATCTATGGTATTTTTAGATTTTCAAATTAGCTCATAGTTCGTGAGATACAGAGGCCGACTTAATTTTTTTAAATACGGACCTGCATTTTTTATTTCAGATTTTGAAAGAACTCGGTCTCCTGAGTACAATGATATGCCACACTTTATACTTTTTTTTTTGTTTCGCACATTTGAACACAATTTATTTAAACTAATTTCTAAAGTCCGGTTCTGTTTTTTTTAATATTTAATCTGTTGATCGTTACAATATTGATAAGCCTTCAAACTTAACAATGACGTAATAAAAATCAAATTAATATTTTTCAACATTTACAATAAAATATAAAGTACAAAATGCATTCGGAAGTACATCAAGAAGATATGTTCAAAGAACTATAAATAAAACTGAACAAATGATAAATTTGTGCAATAGGAAGGGTGGTAACCCTTTCAAACATGTAGAGCATTAGAAAGTAGTTTGTAGAAGTGGATTTATTTATAATAACCACGATTAATATTATGCATATTATTAGGTCGTACATTGAGATTTCAAATTCACAATAAAAAAAGTGAAAAATACTATCTTTAAATTGCTGACCTGGATATTATTTTTGAATCTTTCAATTGGCTCGATTTTCCTTATTCAGTGTTAATTAGCGCTGATTTGCGATGAATATAATCAGACTAAATAATTTAAAAAACCAGACTCGGACTTGAAATTATTTTAAATAATAATTAAATAGTTTTGTTGTTGTTAAGGTACACAAAATAAAAAAAAAAGTATAAAGTGTGACATATCATTGTACTCAGGAGACCGAGTTCTTTCAAAATCTGAAATAAAAAATGCAGGTCCGTAATTAAAAAAATTAAGTTGGTCTCTGTATATCACAAATTATCAGCTAATTTGGAAATCTAAAAATATTATCAGATAGCCCTAATAAAGTGGCTATGAGAATGTGCAATTTATTTTTTGATTTTCCAAAAAAGTAACGACAGGAAAAAATAAAATTGATTTTCAAAAAAATCCGTTTTTCCAAAAAACTCAGCTATCCTTGAAATTTTTAAAACTTTTTTGATAGCATCTTGGTAAGCATATCCCAAGACGCAACTTTGCCCCAATTTGACCATCTTTGTATCTATTACGGTTTCCGAGATACCAATGCTCGTACCTCAAATTTGTAGCACCCTGTATAGAGAAAAATATTTGGAGATAATGTCGCAGCAAGTGGATTAAATTTTTGAACACCGCGTATATGAGGCATACGCTAATAACTATTCCAAATTTGAGTGTCAACAGTTTTTAGATGAAATATTAGTCACGGACAGACCTGATATATTAAAACTTATCGATACGATATGTATTGATATTTTTTCTTAGATTGAAAATTCCTCACGGTCGGTGTTATAATTCAGAAACTTTTCCTTTTTTTGTTCGGTAACCATTTAAAATAAAGTTTTGTCATATTTCGGCTGTATTCTTTTCTTTGGGTATATTTACTGCCGAAGATAATTTCCATCAAACTAAAATCATGACCTCTCAGGGAGCGGAAGAAGAGTTTGTTTCTGCCATGGTCAAGTCTAGTTACAAACGTATTCTTCTTTCCTCGATTTGCACGTGCTGCAGACGACGTTGCAACACCAGACGAACTGGCATTTGCACTTCTCTTCCACGTCTTTGACCCTAGTTTGATAGCCTCTACCGCAGCACAGGAGCGGACAACCGTCTAGGCCAGGACTGGTCACATTACACACGCGACCTCTGGTGCCTAGAATGTTCAACCTACGAAAATATAGAGTATGTTGAGACCTAAATTATACAGGGTTGTTCACCACATACGACACGGAGTATTGGAGCTAAACAATTAGATTTTTACAAGTGTTCGTTGAAGGACTATTAGAGCAACAATTTAAAAATATTTTTACAAGATACAGAGTGTCCCAAAGAAATAAAAAATATCAAAGTTGTATTTTTTTAAATAGAACACCTGTATATTATTACATTTTTAGTTTCTATCGATCAAAATAAAGGTATATTTGATTAAGGTTTACCTCATTTTAATCTTACCGTTTTTGAAATATTTAGGTTTTTGTTAAAATACACTAATAATTTTAATGCTTCATTTCTTCAGGTGTATTTAAGTTTTTAAAACCAAACATTGTACTAAAGTATTTCTATTTACTAAATTTTGTGTTGCAATAATAAAAATTGTACTACCTTATACAGAGTGTCTAAAAATTGTTTTAAATAATTACTAGCTTTAAACGGCAATAACTTGTTTAAATTAAATGGAACACCCTGTATATTTTATAAGAATCAGATGCACAATTTAATTATTTATCAAATTGTATTGTACCTATCTCTCTAAGTTTTCGTAGAAAATGCATTTTCTTATAATTTAGACCTCATTTATCAATATACCCGCATGAAATATTGACATTTTAGATTATTTTTAGAGATGTAACAAATTTTTTAAGAGTACAGATACTGATAGTGTCGACATGGTTCATTTATTTCATTAGAAAATAAAAAAAAACGGTTTAAAAATTTTGTTAAAGAGGATCAATTAATATGATTCCAGTAGTCGAACTACATTAATTGACTGTTTACGTTTATTAGTAATAATTGCTCCAAACACTAAAAAACTGAATTTTGTATGTGTATTAGACAGTATAGTAAAAAGTAACACCTTAAACATGTTATTTCATTTTTTGACGAATGCTTATTTATAACAACAGAGACGTTCATTTTCATAACTTATTATTATATTTAATTCTAATTCAAATCCATATTTATTTAAAATAATATATTAACTAACACAATTAAGTATGTAATGGTGGTATATTTAATTAATGGTGTACTCTTATAAAGATTGAAATAGTTTTTTTTTGTATACAAATGGGCTAGTAATATCGTTTTTAGCAAGAAATGTACATTTTGTACATTTGTTGCCTTAAAAACAATCTAAAAT
>NW_022147296.1:13110-34306 GCF_002938485.1 Sitophilus oryzae
AGAGGAGATAAAATACGTTCAGAAGGCCCCGATAAAGTGGCTATTGAGAATGTGCAGGAGTTTTATTTCAAAAAAATTAATTTTTTTTCCTAAAAACTCAGCATCCTTGATATTTTTAATCTTTTTGATGACATCTTGGTGAACACCCAATCCGCAACTTTGCTCCAATTTAACCCTGTTCGTATCCATTACGGTTTCCGAGATACAATGCTCGTACTTAGAATTTGTAGCACCTGTATATTTTCTGATATTTAATAATTAATTAATTCGTTTCTGATATTTAATAAGTAATTAAACGGTGTTCAAAATTGCGATTTTGTACTGTACTTGTAATATTGTTTTGAACGCTGGGATAAATACGCCAATATATGCAAAATTTTTATTTTTTACATCTGAAAAATATGTTCAATTTTCAAACCAACAAAGTAAAGCTTGTAAAATTCAGGAGATAGATTAAGTTTCATTCAGAAACTCGCAATTAGTGGTATGCAATTACACTTTATACTTTAGTTTACGATCATTCACAATGTTTAAAACACAATTAAATTAATAGAATAATCCTAGCAACAGCTTTGCCATTAGTCCAGCTGTATCCATAGAGAAAGCCTAATATTTTGCTTATAAACATTCAACTTGATTTCTAACCACAAAACAGAGACACTTTTCTCTTGAACGGAAGATAACCAAGGGCCAAATGACATTTCTTCGCAAGTATTAATTAGTGGAAAAGTCAAAAGTTTGATAACTTTTTCTACTAATTGAAAATGTCTACCACAAATTTTGACATTCTGAATGCTTACATTGAAGTTAAATGAACAAACTTCTACGCTAATTGAAACCACTAATTGATTCCACTAATTGCGAGATTCTGAATGAAGCTTAAGAATGATGTCAGTGTATTGACGGAATTTGCCAAAATTTCTAGGTCGATGATTTCTAGGTCGATGATCGAACTATTTCAGTCATTGTTGATCGCGCCATATTAATAGCATAAGAGAATTTGTAAGTTACTCTATGTTCATTTTTGATGAGTTTTATTTTAAATTTCGTTCTTCCAACTGACTTTTAAAAATTTTAGGAACTCTGGCGAGGAGGCCTCAACTGGGCCGCGTGGAAGACGCTGCTTCTTTTCGTGTTGTTCATAATCTGTCCCCCTGTATGGATCGCTTTTACGTTACCTTTAGGACATAAATATCATAAAGTGCCTATCATAAAGTTCATGTCTTATCTGACTTCACACATTTACCTTATGTTATTTCTGTTAATTGTCGGTATAACTCCGCCGTATCCGACGATAAATAGAACAAACTTAATACCATATTGGTACGAGTGGATCCTGTTAGTGTGGTTAAGTGGTCTGTTATTATTTGAACTCACGAATCCGAGCGACAAAAGCGGCCTGGGATGGATAAAGATATCCGTCCTGCTATTCAGTATTTTTGGTGTAGGAGTGCATCTAATGGGCCTGTTATTTGTAGAGCGTAAGTTCTGGCCCACATTGATGTACTGCAGGAACCAGCTGTTCGCCTTAAGTTTTCTGCTGGCCTGTGTACAAATTCTAGATTTTCTATCGTTTCATCATTTGTTTGGACCATGGGCTCTTATTTAGGTAATTTCAAACGCCGCGTTTTACTGAAAGGATGTAATACTTTAATCATTATTATTTGTAATAGGCAATTTAATGAAAGATCTCGCCAGATTTTTGGCGGTATTGGCATTTTCGTTTTTTGGGATTTTCAATGCAGTTTGTGGCATTAAACCAACCTTTTGAAAATGGAAAGAGAATAAGAAGGTCCAACGATTTCTTTAAAGATGGTATGCATATTTTTTTATTAATTATTTTATTTTAGAGATATACTTATTATAACAGTTTTAGCCAAAGCAAAGAGAAAACAGCACTATTCTTGGTATATATCAAAGCTATAAAAAACTAGTGACTCTAGCTCTAACATTTGAGGAGAAGAAATATAGTATGGGGGTCGCGTTTTAAATTATCCTCTCGATCCCTTATTTATTTTAATATCCGTATGTCCTTCAGATCCTTCAATTTAGTAGCGGTTAGAAGCATAAGTTTCACTTCCGATCTGCGCACATATTTGCAACATAATTTTTTTTTCAGAAATCTGTATTCTCTCTACTTTCCATAAATTCTTTAATTATGATTCGGTTTAATTAAAATCGAATTAAATTTTTGACAAATATTTTTTTTTGTTTTATACAGGGTGGTGTCCGAACTGTATTCCAAGAACTTGGAAAGTAGAAGTAGTATTCCGAAACTTCGGAATAACTAAAAAAGTATGCATTTCGTAAAAAAGTCTTTTTACGAGTAACAAAGTGTCTCTTGGTAAATCGCTAAAGAGTAACGGTTCTCGAGAAAAAAAAATATTTGGAATAGAATTTATCAATACTGTCATCATTGACATAATTAAAAACATGTTTGACTAAATAGTTTTAGACTGAATCATAAATTTGAAAAGAATTTTGTGTCAAGTTACAACAGAAACGTTTTATTTCATAACTTTTTTTTCGGCAGATAAAATTATTTATGATTAATTTAAAAAATAAGTTTCCACAAAATTGATTATTTCAGTGACATAAATATCTACTCAGCCGTGTTTTATTTTTTTTCAATAATGACATTATTGACATTTGTAATTACTAATAGGTTCTTGAAAAAAACAGTTGCTCATAGCGATTTTTACCAGAGACATTTTTACGTAAAAGTTAACGGAAATCTATTTCTTCACTCATTTAGTTTTTATACAGGTATGGTCGAAAAGTTATTATTCCTTTAAAACAGTTAATATTTATGTTGGTTGGTGCCCCCTACAAATAGGATGCATATTGACATCACAATATCAAATTTCTCAGGTCAAAAAACTCGAGAAAAAACAATAATTTTTCAAAAAATCCAAATTTTTTTTTTTTTGTTTTCTAAAATATTTTGGAATTCTATACCTATCTCCGAAACTAAGCATTTTAGAATATGTTACATTTATAAAAATAAAAAACTTTTTTACTTATTTTTTATCTGGAGAATATGTTCCCGAAGTTTCCGGAATACAGTTCGGACCAACCTGTATATACATTTAACGATTTTTTAACTTCAGTATTGCAATTTGTGTCCGGTTTAGAAGAAAATTTGATTATTACTTCATGCTTGACTAACTAATTAATCTACTAAATTCAACTAAAACAAATTACATTCTTAACGTTTATTAGGTTAAGATCTTGATTGGGTTTTATCATAAAATCCAATTAATACTTTTGCATTAATATTTTGATTTTTTTACCTTCAATATTGTCATGTGAGTCGAATTTTAAAAAAAAGCATAGTTAGTAAGGTACAGTTAATGATGAATATCTGATCAACATATAATATAGCCTTATTTTTGAGCTGGTAGGTAAAATATTAGTTTAGAATATTTTAATTTAAGAAAAAATTACAAATTAACTTAAAATATATACATATCTTATTTTGTTATATTTATGTCATCCAGTTAGATAACTAGTTGATTTTCTCTTTGGTTTGCCTAAATATCTCTGAATTATTTCAGTTTTATTATTTTTTTTCAATACTTTTATTGTTACGCGCAGACTTACAGCAAAAAATCAAATGAAAATAACTTGATTGAAAATTGAGAACAAATAGATAAAATGTTGATACCAATGATTGATACCAATAATGTATAAGAATTCTTATACAGCTACACCCATTCACGAAAAACAATTATTATATTTTTTTTTTTTTTTTTTTTTTTATTTTTAATTATAACCTATAACGCAATAAACTTGGGAAATTATTGCTGATGCAAATATGAACCTAATATAAAAAAAAAATTAAGTAAAATATTTTTTATATAAAAAAAAAAAAAAAAACTATTTGTAATAAAAACAAAAAACCTAAATTTCATAAATTGAATGTGGCACCGTAAATTTTAAATTTACGGAGATAACAAACTATTCGAAAATAAACAAAAAACGTAAATCCCATCAATTCAATGTGCATTTACTGATAAAGTTGATACATTTTTTATGAAAAAAAAAACTCAAATTATTTCAGAATCTAAAAATATTTTACTAATATTTTTTTTTCATTATTAGTCATTATTTGTCATCAGCAATAATGGGCTCTTTCACAAAAAATAAAAAACCCAATTCAAGGACAAAATCTGAAATAGAAGACTATTTTCAGTATATTTATCCAAAAAAAAAAAAATTCCATGACATTGAATAATTTTTTTATAGGCCCTCAAAATTGCTTTAATTTGAAATAATTTTAAGCGCCAATTGATGACGTATGAAAAATACGCCAATCACATTGCAGAACCGTGGTCGTGCGCCAGCCAACAACTGGCAACATTGCGATTTGATTTGACAGCACCACCTCAACTCAAGGCCTATCAACATGATATGGGCAGGCAAATATGGCAGCGAAGGCAGCGCATTATTAAATTGATTACATTTAAACTGAAAAGACGGTAGTGGTTTCTCGTTCCGATTGCCATACAGAATTAAATTATTCTAGTTTGTTGTGGCTTCTGCAACACGTTAGTTTAGTTCTTAGTGTTCAGTGCATGGTGTGTTCAGAAAATTGTGATAAATAACAGTGTAAACCTCAAACTTTTGTGCTTGTCGTACTCCTATATTATTAATTATTTAAAGTAAGAATTAGAAGTATTTTATCACCGATATTAAACCTAAATGAGTAAAAAGCCTTCAACGCCAGTCTGCATAGTACTTTTTAATGGTTACTTACAATAAACAAAAGATGGTATTAAAGGGTAGGTTATTAAATTTTATTGTAGCATACTTTTTACATGTTCTGTTCCAAATTGTCACGAGAATTATAGAGGGGGTCTCAGGTTTCTGCTTTTATATTCCCCAGAAATGACGAGCTTCGTAAAAAATGGTTGACAGCTAATAAAAGAGATAATATCAGTCCTACTTACTAGTAGGATTAAATTATCTCTTTTAATAGCTGGAGAACTACTGTTCTTGGGTAAGAAGTGCATTAAATATGCCTCAAAAAGGCCAAAGGCCAAAGCCTCTGTTACCCTAGTGAGGATGTAGTTATGGCTACTGCTTACACTTACCTCACAAGCTATTGACAACATTCACATTTGAAAATATAAATGGCTGGATGTGTCTTTTTTTAGATCACAATAGCCCCTCACTACGTTTGAATTTATTATTAAATCCATCTTGTTCAGAATATTCCAATATTTTATTGAAGAACTATACAAAAAAATGGAATGACTTTATAAAAAGGTATTTTAGTTTTTTTCGATATGAAATCTTGAAACACATATTAATATTTTTTAGTTATCCCCACCTATTATAGTTTCAATTTATTCCCATTTGTGTATGCTGCAAAACATAGAAAATATTCCATATTTTTTGACCGTCAGTGTATAGTTTACACCAAGAGCATTTACCAAGGCTTTTTTACTAAGACAAGTAACTTCTTATACTTGTCCAAATAGTAATATATTATCTATCAAACGTGCAGTAAATTCTAAACTATGGTAGGTAGGTGTTTGCTATTGAATTATTTAGTTTAATAAATTGCTTATTTTCGTACTGGTTATTTTTTTTTTTTTACGATGATTTTGAAACATCCTATATATGTACCAATCAAGATTTGAATATTGTATTTTTTTTATTAATTTTTTTAAAAAAAATTTTAATTTAACTCAGTTTTGAAGTATTGATTACACTACCTATACCTTTTTTCTGAGAAAGCAGACTTTTTATAAAAAGTAACTACTGATGTTTTCATAAAAGTAAATAATACCAAAAATTCCATACTTTATGTGGAGAGTTTAAGACTCACCTGTATATTAAAAAAATAGTGAAATATTATGTAATTAACGCATTATGGTGTGAAAATGTCTATTTGGAAAAAAAACACAGGATTCTTTGAAGACAATAAAGCACTTCTATCTCTGCCATATTGGAAAAGGTTAAATAGCCTTGTGTGGAGGTGGTGGTGGGTCAGCATGGTGGCCCGGCGTGTTGCCGCTTTTCAAAATGCCAGGGTCGTATTTAAAAATAAAGTGCGGATTTTTATTCTGGCTTTTTTGTTTTTATTTATATTTTCTTAGAAACGACTTCAATTTTTCGAACAGGTGAGATAGCAGAAAATTTAGAGAAATTAATTGCTTTATTAATTATGCTAAAATTCCAAAATATTAGTGAAAGAGCACCCATTTCCCAAGTTTTATAGCGTATATGTTAAAAACACCCATGTATATTGCACTAGAAGTTTTATGTTCTTTTGGACAAATAAATTCATCTATAATCAAGGCTGCATATGATCGTGTCACAAATTTGAGTTTCAAATAGCTATTATTTTACTGGTATTCTATTATTTAATATTTAATCAACAGCTGTTTGTTTTGTTAGTACTGTAAGTACACTTAAATTATTCCTCGTTGTAATTTTTTTAATATTATTCTAATTATAAGACAACTTTAAACTTTTTGAAAACTATCCTATATCAGCGTGTATAAATAACTACTTCACCTGTAGAGTTTGTCACAACGGAAGCAGATGCTGAATGGATAGATATCGATGTAGATAGAAATATACCACATACCGAGAAAACCAATGTCCGGAAGAAAGTCCTCTTTAGAGTTTGATGACGGGAGTAAGATGTGATCTGTGTGAAAACAATGTCGTTTTAGCATATTTGTGGTCGTCCTACTGTCAAAACATGTGTCCTGTCTGTTAAATACGTTTACTGTCTCTTATCGTTCGTTGTAATTTAGTATCTTTTTAACTGTGATAATTACTTGTCTTATAACTGTGTATGTTCAGTGTTGTTGTAGTCTATTCTATTTCAATATAAATACATATAATAAAAATGCGTGATCAATATATATGTATACTTTTTATCTTTGGTCTCATATTAAAATAAAAAAATATACAGGGTGTCCCAGGCTGAGGGTGTAATACAATGTAATAGGTTACCAGAGAACTGCCATATTTAGATCGGAGATTTTTTGCTCAACGTTGTTTCACAACGAGATGTATCGATTAAAGAAATATTTTTAATAATGGTGGCACTTCCGGAAATACACAGCAACTTTTTTATTTTAAAGAGGTATACTCTTTTTTTATTACATACTTACTTTCTCTATAATTTTTATGAATTTTGATGTTAAACGCTCTATATCGAACATTAACCGTTTTTGAGAAAAAAAAATTTGGACGAAAAAAACTGCCTGCCAAAAAACCCTGCACCATACCCACTGTTATATAAAAGAAATACGAAATACATGTAGCTATGTAACCGTATTTCAAAAATTAAATTGTTCGAATGCCATATAATATGGGCGGTAGCTGTCATAGAATTGAGCGATTAAAAAATTACGACATAAATCATTTTTTCCAAATAGAAACCTACATCTTTTATTTTATTAATGAAAAGGTTTTTCAATTCATTATTTTTTGATTATACATGTTCCTATACCTAAAATAAGTCGGTTTTAAGTTATTAAAAATTTAGTTTTAAAATGTATATCTTTCTTGACTTTAGCTTTCTTTGACATTAAATGTCAAACAATCAGACAATTTATTTCCTTCTGTCAGAAAACTAATTATTTGAATACTTCTGCTTAAAACTTTATTAAGTGTATTTATAAAAATATATCTCATGTTTTCGTCCGTTTAGTGATCTAATAATTGATATTATTATTACTATACCGTATGATCGAAAAAAAGGCGCAAATTAGGTTTGGAAGTCGTAAAGTGGGAATGTCATAGATCTTCAATGATATACTGATTTTTAACAAAGTGTCACAATATGACATGGCCAGATATATTGTTTTACATCGCTTGACATTTAAAGTCATATGCTATATACTGGTTAAAATCAAGAAAAATATAGGCTTTAGAACTAAATCTTAAATACCTAAAAACGATTTATTATAGGTATATGGTGGTAGATTTACATGCAAAACCCAAAAGTAACGAATTGGAAAACATTTTCACTAGTGAAATACAAAAAGTTGGGGTTTCCATTTGAAAAAAAAATGATTTATAATTTTTTTTTAATTGCTCAATTCCATGACAGCTACGGCTATCATCGAATATTACATATGGTGTTTAGGTTATAGGCATGATACAAGAAGGTTAGATAAGATCCTTGGCGGTCGCAAATCTGTTCTCCGCGCGCATGACGTCACCCGGATAGTAATTTTCTGTTAAGCTCCGCCCACTACATGAGTAATATCTTATCTAACCCTCCTTGTATCATAGGTTATAGGTACACATTTTTTTGACAACACAGACAAAAATTTTAAATATTATTTCTCTCAAAAACAGTTAATTTTAGGTAGGTATAGAGAAATTTTACAGAGAATAAATAATTAGTAATAAAAAATGGGGGTACCCATTTAAAATAAGAAAGTTGCTGTCAACTTCCGGTATTTCCAGAAATGCCGCCATATTGAAAATATTTTTAATCGATAAAGCTAGTTGTGAAACAATAATGTGCAAAACATTCTCCGACCTAGATATTGCAATTCCCTAGAAACTTCTAAGGCATGCTCAACCTCTGACACTTTGTATATGTAGTAGAAAATTAGAACGAAACAGGATTATTTCTGTTTGATCACGTGTTTTTGTAGGTGTCTAAACTGTTCTGTCGATGTCTTAGATGATGCTGATCTTATAGTTGCCTGCTTGTCTTTATCAAATTAAATGAATATCATCAAATTCATTTCAACGCTATCATATATTAATTGAACTAGTAAAATAACGATTACTGAATTGAAAAGTTTCAGAAATCGTTAGCTATTTTTGAAAAATGTTGGGGTATGGTATGCTGGGCCATTCCAGGTCTTTTTTTACAACACTCTGTCATGTTCTCAGTGATTATGAACCCTCTTCTGGCATTCGAGCTACTCTTTTTCGCCGTATTCGGCCAGACTACTTATGACGAACTGACCGTCAAGCCCCCACGAGGGAGCAGCATTCCTCCGTATCGACCCCTGTGGACCGACAATCTGTTCAAGGTGGCCTTCGGCATTTACATGTTGGTTTCGGTTGTGGTGCTGATCAATCTGTTGATCGCCATGATGTCGGACACGTACCAACGCATCCAGGTAATTGTGATAATTTGTGATTCCAGTCCAAAAGAACCCCGTGAGCGCTTTCGAGCTACTGTTTTTTGCGGTGTTCGGCCAGACGTCGACCGACCTGCTCAAAAATACCCGGCTATAACAAAAACACGAACCACAACAATCAGCCCTATTGGACGGAGGTGCTGTTCAAATTAGTGTTTGGCGTGTACATGTTGGTGTCGGTGGTGGTGCTCATTAACTTACTGATCGCTATGATGACCGACACGTACCAACGCATCCAGGTAACGCCGGCAGGCGGTCCAGGCGATGCCAACAAGCTAGAGTGCCGCTTCGGTACGATAGCGAAGTTTGCACCCATTACACTGTTTTCATTAAAAATAGAAGTTTGGCCAAATTTACGTAATACTAATTTAGTATGTGTACATTTGCATCAAAATTACGACCAAACGTCGAGTCTAGGCACTCACATGTAATTTCGAGTCAGCCGTATTTAGTCACAGAATTGATTAATATATTCTTAAGAAGCCACTAACAATATGAAATCAAATAGTCGGGGGATCGACTCCCTAAGAATATATTGTTTTCACTATTGCAACTAAATAGTCGGTCGATTCGAGATTGCATGTCAGCGCCTAGCCGAAGTATTAATGCATATCCTCTTACTACTTTTTTTTGCGGTCACATCAAAGTCAATTACATATATATTATGATTCCGTTCTATAAGCTAGGTGCATGTTATTAATTTGAATATAATTCTCTATAATATCGGATAGCATTTATTCTATGCAGTACTTATTATTTTTATATTTTATTATTTATTCGCTGATGATATAGATTACTATTTTTACTTAATTTCTCTCATTGCATACTAAATCGAATAGTTGTATAGACTTGTATTCATAGACTCATTAAAACTATTATTTTACTCTTTTATATAATCTTAGTTAGAATATGCATCTATGATTTGGTTTCCTATTTATTAACACTCATATTAATCAGTTGGAATCAGGGCAGCATAGATATTTAAAATTTCTTTCTCTGAAAGGTACTGGGACATATGGACATATCCCCCACAAGTCATTAATCTGAAGAAGATAGAGATGGTTTCCTTAATTAGGAAATGGCCGCGATATGTAGACGCGATATTCCTAAAGCTGTTTAATACAACACTAGAAGAAATCTACCGTCAACTGGACTGCACCAACAAAGGATTAAAAATAGATGAAAAATATCTTAACCATCTAAGATTCGCTGATGATATAGATATAGATATCCTAATTGCCAATACTCCTGAAGAACTACAAAAACAAATTAACGAATTAAATACAGCCAGCAATAAAGTAGGTCACAAAATGAATTTAGCAAAAACTAAAATAATGTACAGCGAACTAGTAGAGAGAAAAGACATTCTAATAAATAATACAACACTAGAAATAGTAGAAGAATATATATATATATATATATATATATATATATATATATATATATATATATATATATATATATATATATATATATATATATATATATATATATATATATATATATAGCATATATATATATATATATATATATATATATATATATATATATATATATATTTGAGGACAACTAAAACAATCTCTATTACTAGAAATTAACAGTAGAATTAAGTTAGCATGAAGTACCTATACAAACTCAATCATATTCAAATATAGAATGCCACATTATTTAAAAAAAAAACATTCGACCAATGTGTACTATATACCAGTCATGACCTATGCATGTGAAACATGGACACTTAAAATGTACATTATAAGGAAACTGCAGGTCACATAACGCTCAGTGGAACGAAATATGCTGGGAATAACCTAGAAAGACCGTAAAAGAATAGAGTGGACAAGATAAAATAAAAGTCAGGTAGTACATGTCATCCACAGAATCAAATCCCTCAATTGGCAATGGGCCGAACACCTGGCAAAAAGGACGGTCAAAATATGGCCAACAAAAATTAGAGCATGGTACCCACGAGGAATTAGGAGACCTAGGAGAAAACCAAACTTGAGATGGGACCATGATATTGAAATTAGCAGGTATAGCTTGTGCCCGCATAGCCAATAATAGACAACCAATGGGACCAACTACAAAAAGAGTATCTAAATATGTGTGGGAGGTTACACCATAATTGGAAATTGTTTAATAAGCTGAAAATGATGATGATGATGATGATAATAAAATGATTAGGCAATGGAAGCTTTGTATGATCTTTTATGTAAAACTGGTGTCTTTACTTGGAAAGAAGACAGCAAGCAGAAGGCGAAGAATCTTGTGAATGATGTCGCAGGAAAACTTGAGGCCTGAAGCTGAAGCATATAGTAGGAATGTGGATGTATACTGTGATCGCGAGACCCATAATAGGTGGATCTATTGCTTGGTAAGCTAAAATCCTCCAAACAAAATCAAAGTTCGAGCTCAGTCAGGGTCACAAAATTACGTAGCTGCGTGTGACTGGAACCATATGAATTATACCAAAAAGACAATAGAGGTAATGCTAAGCTTTTAACCTTTAGATAGGCTCTCTGATCGAGGTGGTAATAATAACCATGGTGCTTTATCAAGTCCATTGCTGTAAATAATTTTGCGAATTGTGGAGTAACCAGAAGCCACTTCTCGCACGAGGTTGTCAATATGACACTTCTACAGGTATGTGTAGATTTGGATGGCACTTTATCAACGTTTGCTTTTCATAAGTCCTGCGAGATATATAAGCTGAGACTGTAATAAAAACGTAATAAATACCACTTACCTGTAAATTAATTAACAACTTGACAGAAGAATCCAAAAGAAAAGAAGGAACGGACTGTGGAATATTTTCACGAAGCCTCGAAATAATTAAAAATAAATGGATCATGGATAAGGACGCAAGTATCCTACTGGATACTGACAAAAATTGTCATGAGGGCCAGATAAATATCACGCAAGAAATTAGTGGAAAAAAAGCATCAGAATCTTGACAGATAAAGTCTGTCCAGTTAGGGAAGATTTCGACAGGCAAAAACCAAAAAATGACAGAAAATACCACTTACCTGTAAATTAAAATGGCATACACAGCTATCACTGTTATGTATTCTCTCGTTGGATATATAGTATTTATTATTACCTTTAATCCTGCGAAGATTCAAAATAAAAATAACTACCAGGTCTTTTTGGAACAGCGAGGTATTGGTTTGAGTTTAGTAAATAGTTATATTCACCTTTGTGTTGGGGCAACGCTGGTAATCATCGATCTTAGTTCTTTCAAAGACATTGGCTGACCTGTTTAATTCCCTTTTTTTTTCATTTTATCCCACACATTGATCGCTATCTATAGAATTTTGATGACCAATGTCATGTGTTATTTCGTGAGAACTGTTAACTGTTTGTTATCTAAACGTTTCTATAGGTCTATAGGCAAGGATGTCGCTGGCATCACTTTATTATAGGGCAGTGTGTACAGAAAAATGTATAGAAACCATATTCATAATAAAAAGCTAAGTATCATAAATATAAACATTTTTTTTGTAAAATTATTCGAAATAGCAATATGTTCCTATTTCAGAAATAAAGCAAATGAAGTCATATGAGAAAATAGTCGAATAAGAAACAAACATACATCTCTTTTGGATTAGTTTTTCTTTGATGTGATATATTAATCGAAATACAATGTTCTGTATGTATCATTTATACTTATACTAATATTCTTAGTACAAATATAACGACAATTCTGTTGGCGTTGGGTTTGTCATATTGCTGCAAATATACATTAGATCACATATAATGTTATATACATGTTTCGTTTTAAATGCAAATATTAGATATCATTTACATTATATATTATCTTCGCTTCTTAAGTTACCTAATTTATATTAAATTTATACAAACAACATAGGCAGATGCAGCTAATAACCTATTTGTAATGCATCATTCATTAGAATCATACTGCTTCTACACTACCGACTTGCTTGTAATAAGTCTGTTTATATAGGTATTGTTATATTGAAGATAAATATTGAGTTTTTGTGTAATTAAAAATAATAGATAATTAATAAAGAACATTATAACCTTATAATTTAATTGAATCGTAAGTATTAGAATAAGTTTGTATTTAACCCGTACGATGTAAGAAGCCGTAAGTACTATGTAAGACTAGTTCTTCCACATATTATGGATACTGTTAGATTGATGTATTAGGTTATTTAATTGTCGGCTTGAAGATGTAAATTCTAGAATCTAGTTGCCATTATTATATTTTTACATTATTTTAAACAACATTTAATGAAACCAAAACTACTGAAAATGTTAGGTCTTATTAGGTCGATTTAACTATAGTAGGTATATTCGACAGTTTTTGAGGAATTTAAGCAGGATTTAAGACAAGGTAAAACTTAAATATAGAAAAAATATAGTTGAATCCATTTGTTGTCGCAGTCAACATTAAATAATTAATTAATAATTATACTAACATATTCTAAATACAACAAACCACAGTATATTGAATTCTGGAGGCACATTCTACTTAACCACCATCATCTTCTTTTCATCCTGCCACTGTTTTGACCCATCTCTTTTTGGGTCGGCTCACACTTCTTCCAGTCCCCTTGGTCCCTATTTTTCTTGGCTACATTCACACTTCAGACTTGCCAATCGTTTAACAATAACTATTACATTTGTTTTTTCGGTTTTTGACTCCTAACATAATTCTCTCCATGGCTCTTTGTGCAACTGGTAGTTGTTTTGCTGTATTTCGGGTAATTGCCATAGTTTCTAAACTATACGTAAGCACAGGTAAGCTTCATTCAGAACCTCCCAATTAGTGGTTTCAAATAGCGTAGAAGTTCGTTCCTGTAATTTTAATGTAAACATTCAGAACGTCAAAATTAGTGGTAGGAATTTTCAATTAGTGGAAAAAGTTAACAAACATTTTAAACTTCATTCAGAACCGCGCAATTAGTGGAATAAATTAGTGGTTTCAATAAGCGTAGAAGTTTGTTTCTTTAATTTCAATATAAGCATTCAAGAACGTCAAAATTAGTGAGTCAAACTTTTCACTTTTCCACTAATTATGCTTCAAAATTTGCGAGAAATGTCATTTTGGTCTTTGATTATCTTCCGTCAAGAGAAATTGTGGTTAGAAATCAAAAGTTGATTGTTTTATAAGCTAAATATTAGGCTTTCTCTATGGGTACAACTGACTAACGCAGGCTGTTGCTAGGATATTCTATTAGTTTAAATGTGTTTTTTAAACTAAAAAGTAGAAAGTGTAACTGAAAATTGAAACCACTAATTTTGAGGTTCTAAATGAAGCTTACCTAACATTTCCACTATATTTCAAAATTTGCGACGAATGTCATTTTGGCATTTGACTATCATCTATTAAGACAAAATTTAGTTGGACGTCAATAGTTGCTAGGATATTCTATTAATTTTAATTGTGTTTTTTAAACATTGTGATTGATCGTAAACTAAAAAGTATAAAGTGTAATTGAAACCACTAATTGATTCCACTAATTGCGACGTTCTGAATGAAGCTGTAGAATGCAACTGTCGCATGCCTTTTTCTTTAGGTTGATGGGCACATTTTTATCTTTGAAAATATCACTCATATTTCCGAATGCCACCCATACCAAATGGATCCTGCGTTTAATCTCCGTATTTTGGTTCTCTTTACCCAGCTTGAATTTATGATCTATAATAATATAATGATCTACGTTTTCAATAACAACTTTGTCTACGGTAATGTTATGGCTATTGTTGTTCATTATCTAGGTCTCATGTAAGTTCATTTAAAGGCCTATTTTCTAGGATTGATCCTATGGATTGTTCATTTAGCTCCTTTAGCATGGTAGCATTCAAGAACTGATTCTTGAATGCCGATGCTTAGCAAAACTATATCGTTTGCGAATCTAAGATAGCTTATGTGACCATCTTCAGTAGATTAAAATTCATTCATGATATGATTGGTGAATTGTGTGTTCAGAATTCATTATTAAGTGTTTTGCTGTAGTGCGGTAGATTAGTTTTAATTCGTAAAAAATAGAGTAGTCAAAATTGAGGTAAAGAGATTTAATGAAATTTACCTATGATTGTACATATTTTAGGTAATTTACGAACGCTGATAATATATAAGTAAAGTTTTAAATATCATATTCATTTTAGTTCATTCGTAGATTTGTCCATCCTACGTTGTCGTACCAGAATTCACGCTGCTCTCGCGCACCAGTTCTTCTGGGCTGGTATTCTTGTGTATTATTGTTTCCCCCAGTTTTTTAGCGACACCCAATTTGTATCGGTCACAGTAAAATCGGCCATTAAAACACATCTCATTAAACATACCTCGAAACACTAAGTATAGAAAAGCAAATAGTTAGCGGTTGTTAATGTAAAACGTAATGGTGGTTTTAGTATGGTATTTTCGGACACTGTGTCTAGATCTAGGACCTTAGTGGTAACAAAATAGAAACTAGCTTTGGAAGATGTATTTTTGGCTTTTTGTTGTGATCATATATCTTGTCTGTTTTTTGTGTAACGCGTTCCGATGTTTCTCAGTCGAAATATCTTTTTTGATTTTTGATTTTTAAATGATTTTTGACAAATGTTTTTTGCATGCATAGCTGCATTTTTGTTTGAATTTTTTTTTTTTTTTTTTTTGAATATATTTTTGATTGTCTAATGTTTTGCATGTCTTGTACATATTTTTTTGAAAAATTTTTCTTGGTATCTATTATGATATCTGTTTCTATGAAAGGTTATTTTCTCAGGAATTATACTGTGGCAATACGTTTAATCCCTTTTTTGCCTGTCAATATTGTCACTTTGTCTAATAGTAAACAATAATATTTAATACTCTTGCAGATTCTAAATTATATACTAATATTTTTTTTCTTCAAAACATTAATTAAAAATATTTTGCACAGAATTATCATCAGGCAACTAAATATCCAATACGGATATAAGTATACAGGGTGGTCCAAACAGTATTCCGGAACTTTGGCACTAAATTCTGTACATAAAAATAAGTAAAAAGAATCGTCTAAACTTATTGTCCTGAATAATTTTGTTTTCGGAGTACACGGGTGTAGAGTTTCATTTCTATTTCGATTTTTTTCTATATTTTTCTCGACTGAATTCTGTATTAGGAAAAAAAAGGAACTGGGTTTTTTTTTACTGAGAAATTTTAATTTCGATGTAAACATGACTTCTACTTGTAGGGAGCGCCACTGACATGTTTTTTAATGTTTTGAGAGTAATAACTTTTCGTCTGTCCCTATATTACAAACTACTGAGTAAAAAATATACATCTCCGTCATTTTTAAGCTTAAAAAACGTTATCTTGGTAAAAATCGCTTATATAATTGGTTCTTATAGATATTTTGGAATCGAAACTAAAATCAATACATTTCAAAATTGACAAAAAATTATACATATACAGGGTGGCGCGTCTCATACGCGGCGGAAGCTCCAAGGAGAAGGTAGTTTAATCGATAGTAAAATTTTTGGCAGTATATGTAGGTTATCTGAAAGCATTTTATAAAATATATAGAACTTATACGAGTGTCCCCAAAAAAGTTATACATAAGTCTGTGTTTTTTTCTAATGAACACCTATAATTTAAAATTGATTTTCGATTCTAGGAAAAAATAAAGGTTTTTTTTTTGTTTTATTAAAGAACATATATCTAAATCTATGGATTTTGACATATTTCCATTTTGTGATAATGAAGAGTAAATTTTAATTTCGATAACACCTACCTAAATTTTAGTTGACCTTATATAGCCTGATATTTATTACAGTAACCATTGTAGGTTAAACCAAGGTTAAACCAAATTGAATTTTGGCCCCGAAACGTTATACATGGCGAGACAAAATTAATTGGAACATTTTAGTCATTTTTAAAAAAGACAAGTAACTTCCTTTATTTTAAATGGAACATCCATATATTATTCCGGTGTTCAATGCGGGAATGTAATATCTTCAAAATATTATTAGGTTGCTTACCCTTCAGACAAAGATTTTCCTAGATATTCTGAATTTTTTTTTTTTTTTTAATTTTTAGTAGATCTTTATTATTTGAAAAATTTTTTTTTTTTTATTAAAAAAAAGGTTAATTTCAAAATTAAAGATTGTGAGTAAATACTCAACGGTAATAAAAAGATACACGTTTTTATTACATTTTTTATTTATTTATACAACACAATTAAACTAGATATAACCTATAATTATGTTGCAAAATTGCTAGATGAAATCAAATGCTCAAATGCTTCCTTTCCTGTTAACTGCACAAAATGGATGTTTTTCAAAAAGGATCTTTTCATTTTTAAAGGCATATGTGGAGGTTCTACCTCGCAAAGCAGCTACAATAATTTTCTCACATGTTGTCGACAATAGTTGTCACGGGGTTTTTAAACACTGTCTTTAACATATCTCCGTAAAAAAGCAAACTAGACAAAATTAGGAGCATGTTAAGTATTCTATTAATCTGCAGTATGCAACACTGCTTCACCACTAATAGAGCATTTTACTTCTTTCTGATGAAGGATAAGTTTGCATTTTCGGCAAATTTCTGAGACAATTTTTTTGTTTTTACTGATACAGATGATAACTAGTTGTTAAATTTGGATTAATTAGACAGCTATGTTTTTGCCAGACATATCACAGCCCACCTAGATTTTATCAAATAATAATAATTTTATAGTTTTCTTTAAATATATGTATGAAAATATCTAGGAATCTTTGTTTGAGGGGTAGGCAACCTTCATATTATTTTTGAAGAGACATGAATTCTCCATTGAATATTGGAATAATATACTGGGTGTTTTTTTTTTATATTTTCGTTTTTAAATGTAAATTTAATTTTGTCTACCCTGTATAACTTTTTTTGGATCAGTTTTAATTTGATTTAAAGTAAAATAGTTAATTTAATACATATTCGGACTATACCGGGTAATTTCCAATTTAGGTAGCTTTCATTGTAATTTAAAAATTGTTTCTTTATTTTCTAGAAATGTTAAATATGTCAAAAACTTACATTTTAAGTCTATGTCTTAAAATCCCCTTATTTTTTCTCCAGAATCCGAAAATCAATTAATATATACGGGTGTTCATTAAAAACACAACATTGGATATGTAACTTTTTTTTGGGGCACCCTGTAGAACTCTCTATAACTTTAAAAAGTGCTCTGATTAACTTACATATACTCAACAAATTTCATTTTAATAACAACTGTCGTTCTCCTTAGAGCTTCCGCGACGTATGAGAGGCGGCCATCGCCACCCTGTATCATGTTGACTGTATGTTTATTAATCTTAACATAATATTGAAATTTTTGGTGCTAATATTCAACAGAACCTGTTTTATTTTTTTTTTTCTATATAAATTTTGATTTCGCTTAAAAACTAAAGTTCCAAATTTATCTTTTCAGTCAACATCAACATGTTTATTTTTTGAACATATATGAATGTATGATTATTAAGAACCAAATATCTCGAGAAAACGTTGCTTGCAGCAATTTTTAACCAAGAGACAATCACAAATGTATACTTTATTTCAGTCAGCATGTAATACAGGGGAGCGGACGAAAGTTATAGTCTTCAATAACAGTTAAAAATGGTAGGCGGCGCCCCTACATTAGTGGAGTATATTGAATCCGAAATCAAATCTCTCAATGTTACATAAACCCCAGACACCAATTTCATCACACATTCGAATTACGTTCAGAAATTAAATCTGAAAAAAAACTTGAAACAAAATGAAACTTACTACAACCCCATCTTCGAAATTAAGCATTTTAGGACTTAAGTTTACGAACTTTTTTACTTATTTTTATGTAAAATATATTTTAAATAAGTTATCAATTATTTATTGAAGAATTTATAGGACCTGTTTGAAAAAATAACATATCAACACTGCCAAAATATTAACAATGTCATGGCAAATACAAAAATACTAAGCAAAATAAAAAAGTGCCTTATATGGATAAAGAATTAAAAATGAAGGATAAGACAATCAAAATACCTAATCTCTCAAAAAATAGTATACTTAGTGGCATAATTTCTTCTTAGTATTTCACAAATGAATTAAAAAAATAATTTTAAGGTTTTTTTATTTTTAAAATATTCAATTTTTTTCGTTTACTAGTTTTATTTATAAAAATAGTTCCCAATTTTTCTTTGTAATAATTGAGAAAACTATGAATATTTATATGCTTTTAAATTATTTGCAAAAATTAATTGATATTAGTGTTCTGTCTCTGGTATACATCTTAATAAAATATACATTAATAAAGCATGATTAACCTACTACTATAAATTTTAATATTTAAATTCAGATACTCTACACAGGGCCTCTTCTCAAATTGCAGATTTTTCCATATTGTTTGTATATGTTTGGCCAAAACAAATCAATGTAAATTTAGGTTCTCAGCAAGCTCATTCGCAACATGCATCGAACCACCACAGCTCCTTCACCAATAAATCTTATAACCACATGGTTATTCTACCTGGTTGACATATGCAAAAAAAGAGATAGTATTCTGTCCCCTAGTCTAGTACTATCTTTTCTAAACCTCCGAAACATTAGATTTTATTATTGTCAAAACGGAAAAAACGCAGCAGTTGGTGCTTCATGGGCAGCTTCAAAAGCCCACCAACTGAGTCCCCAGGTCGAAGGCGTGCCACAATGGCTGTCGAAGTGAAAAAAGGCCCAAATGCTCCCAAGCGGAGTATGGGTTGTCCATAGGCCAAATGGCCCGCTAGGGTCAGCTTCAGTTTCTCTGCTGTTTACTACTCAGATTGAGACACGTAACCGATTGGGAAGCGATCGCTAAGAAATACAGGGCCCTAATGGGTCAAGAGGATGAAGTTAAAGATTCGTCCAAAGAAGATGAGGAGGAGGACGATGAGGAAGCGGCGCCAAATCCAGCTCCGCACCTAGCACCTAGTTCCTCTATCGGTTAAGATTGTATCTAATTTAATTTATTTCTGCTTGTAGAATATTTTCCAACCCGACGAATCATGATTTCACAGCACAATACCTACAATTATTAGAGTGCTTCCATAAGTCATTGTGTATATACGCTACTAGACTATTTTTAAATACATTTGTAATTGAATAAACATACGTTTAATAAAATCCAATTAAAAAATATCTATCTTTATTTTCCACAAATCATTGTACGTCCAACTGCAAGAACGTATCTTCTTTGTTAGTGGTTCCATCATAACTCTTGTTACATCTTTGGTTACTTCATCTGAGCTAAATCTTCTTTTGGTGAATAACATCTTTCAGTAACCAATGTTATATTAATATGTCACAAATAATAGCAATTAAGACTTTCAATATTTTTCATTCTACAGTATTAGTCGATCTAGCGTGGCCTGAAAGCTTTAAAAAAAAAGGGAAATTTCACAGCTCCTTCGCCAATAAATCTCATAACCACATGGTTATTCTACCTGGTCGACATATGCAAAAAAAGAGATAGTATTCTGTCCCCTAGTCTAGTACTGTCTTTTCTAAACCTCCGAAACATTAGATTTTATTTTAGTACAAAACGAAAAACACAAGAGCTTGGTGGCATCTCATGGACAGCTTCCAACGCACCACCCAATTTGGTCGAAGGCCGGTCCCAAATGGCTGTCGAAGGTGAAAAAAGGGCGTCAAATCGTCAGAGGTGGCTTGTCCATAGTCAATGAGTCGAAGGTCTTCAGTCAGTTTCGTCTGCCGTTACCTACTAGAAATTGAGCACGTCCGTATGGGAAGCAATCGCTAAATACAGGGCTCTCTATGGGTCATAGAGGAAATGAAGTTAAAGACTGTCAAGAAGATGAGGGGAGGAGATCGTCAGGAAGCGGTGCTAATCCCGTCTACTAGCACCTAGTTCCTCATGTTAAGATTGTTTATTTTATTTATTTGTTGTAGATATTTTCTAATCCGACGCTCATGATTTACGGCATAACAATCAATTAGAGTTTCATAGTCATTGTGTATATACGGACTCTCTGGCTATTTTTATAAATTTGTAATTGATACTTCCGTTTAATAAAACTCTAATTAAAAAATAATATGCTTATTTTCTTACTATTGTACGTGC
>NW_022147296.1:35604-54498 GCF_002938485.1 Sitophilus oryzae
CAATAGAGAAGATAGATAAGTCAACTTCGATGAATGTTTATATCATTCTATTTTAAAATAATTCATTGCTATAGTCTTTAAAAACCTTAGAGGCAAAACATATGAACACGAAGCCGTAGAAACTGGAATTAATTTAACTTTAATGTTTTATAGAAAAACATTCCGGACCAAGATGTGTACTACCAGTCATGACCTTTGCATGCGAAATCTGGACTCTTAAGGACGGGCATCACGTATAGACGGTTGCCCAACATAACCTATCCAAGCAGATGGTCGCAACACATCGCTGCAAGTGGATCGAAATTCTGGTGAATAAACCAAGAACGAGAAAAACAGAGCTGGACTACGACAACAGACTTTAGATAGATGTCATAATAATTAACAATAGATGTCCCAACTCCCCTCCAATAAAAAGACTAAGGAGCATATCAAAAATCTAAGGTACATAAAACGGCCAGCGTGGCCTCAAATTGGCCGATTAAAATTCCGCTTTACAAGTGCGTTCGTAATTTTATTTAAAAAAACTGTAAAACTATGATCTAGTAGGGTAGACTCAAATTTGTAGTGTTTTATTTTTACGTTGTGAATAATGTTGGTAAGTTATTAAAACTGTTATAAAAAATATTGATATATTCTAATAAAATAGGATAGTTACACACTACGCTCACTCTCCTATTAACACAAAGAAATCCACGATTACAGCTCTACAGGGAAGCAGTTAATTTAAATTGACGTATCTAAAATTCTTTGACATCTAACTTTTGACAAGTATAATAAGAAGCTCATAAGCGGTCCAGAAAATTAGTAATTTTTAGTTTAATTTAAGTTGAATTTCATAGAAGATCGGGTTTACTACACGTATGGGATATGTATAGTTAGTCACTTACTTGAAAAAGTTGTTCCATTGTATTTACTCAACTTTTGCCGAGATCTACCGCACGGCACACAACCAACTATTTCAGAGGTACTTTTCGATAAATCCGTAATGTGGCACTGTTTAATGATTAGTTCGGCAGCAACTTTCCATCTAAATTTAATACCTTTATACAATCTATCAGTAGTAGAATAATAATAAATAACAATAAAATAAAGAAAAAAAAAAAAAAAAAAAAAAAAAAAAAAATCTCAAATCAAAATTTAAATGTGTCAATGCACTGTCAACACAACGTGTCAAGGATCCACCTAGAAGAGTTTTTCGGCCACACATGCATGATACATGGATAGTATTATGCTCCTTCCTTAGTCTTCTTTTCAAAAGTCATCCACAGAATAAATCCTATGGAAGGTAGGAACTTGGCAAGATAGAAAGTCGAACGATGACACAAAAATTACAGCATCGTACACACGAGGAATAAAGAGACCTATAGAAGAACACTAACGACTTGGAGATGGGACCATAGCATATTAGGAATTTGGCAAGGGATAAACTGCGCCTGCGTCGCAACAATGAGACAACAATGAGGGGATCTAAACACTATGACGGGAGGGAATACACTAATTGAAATGGTGTGACTAAGCTGAGAATGACTCAATGAATGTTATTATTTACCTTCTATGGTTGTTTCTACTCCTCCCATCAACAGTATAATAATAACACATTTAGTATCTTTATCAGGACTAACCAAGTCTGTGTTGTCAGATGTCAGCAAAACAGGTACACCTTCTAGATCGCAACAATATAAAAGTTGTACATCTGATGTTGATGCTTCGTAAGGTCTAACTTGTGATATGTCTTGTCCTAATTTAATAAGCTCAGTTATGTTTAAATCTTTGAGATCTTCGGCATCAGTTAAAACAAGTTTTCATATAAAGACCGAGTATTAAGAATTAAGTATAAAAACTTATTTCTAAAAGTTATCATAATATTGGCATAAATTATATGTTATGTGGTATGTGTTACTGAGTGAGGTTTAGGAGTTATATGAGTATTTTTACCCTGAAATATCTTAACCAGATATTCCAAAGAAAGTAATTGTCTCCCTGCAGAGCGTAATAATTGAAGAAATCATCGAGTTTAACGTATCAGTCATCCTTTGCTTCCCAGCTTACTTTAAGGCATTTGACAATCAAGTAAAGCCTTCTATAGCTGGTGTTGAAGAAGAACTAGGGGTTGCAAAACATCTAATATTTCGTACAAAAAGTTTGTTTGATCAGAATATAGCCTATGTGCGAGTGAGTGATCAACCTAGAGAGTTGAGCAAAATCTGCCTGATATTTGCGCAAAATCTGCCTGATACTGCCTGATATTTATTGATAAGGCTGAGATATTCTCTCGATGGTTTAATTTAATACCGGACATAAAAAAAAGACAATATACGTGAGTTGCATTCAAACAAAGGGGAAAGAGAAAGAAAATTAAACGTGACACAACTAACCAAGGTTTGTAAAGAAAATAATATGTATCTAAAAATAGGCAAAACAAAAACCGGTACAAAAACTAACATTGTAACATAACTTTATATCGTATTTGCCATAAAATTTGGTGGCAGCGGTGGGATTCTATAAACAAAGAGATCTAAAAAGGGTTCCTTTATTTTAACCAGCGATTGCAAATTTTAAGTTAAAATCTCCATTTAAGGACAAACACATGTACAACCTCTAAACTATACTAGGTTCATGACTTTTTTCAGATCTCTCTCTCTCTCTATAATATTTGCCAATTAAACCTACTAATATAAATCATAGATATCAATATAGAAGAAATAATAGATCTAAAGTAATAAGAATTTTAGAGGACAAGGAATCTTGAAGAAAATTATTCGCACGATAAATACACATTTTGGGTCACGATGGCGACGTTCGAAATCAAACTAATGATAAAAAAGAATAAGGTATTAAGGTAAGTTTCTATTTATCGATCTATTTGATGTTGGTCCTTAGTTATGGACTGGTTGTAGGTGTGGGGCCTTGCAACAGGGAAAGCATTGAAACCAATTGAAGTAATTCAAAAAACTATAATTTAGATAATTGTATTTACAGATAGAAGATATCCTAGAGCAATGTTAAAACTTCAGATTGTGAATTCCAAGTATTCATTATAGAGGTACCCAAAATTTTTATTTTTATTGAAGAAAAATGAAAAAAAAAAACATATATAGAATGAATACCAAATTTAAGACTAAATAATTAAATAATATCAGGACGTAAAATAAAGATATTTTAAAATATTAGAAGTTACAAACATGTAGTTTTATATTATATTAGAAATAAATGTAATATTAATAATAATAAGTAATGTATTATATTAGAAATAAATGTAATTTTACTTTTAGTTACAAGTCATAAGATTATTGCTAGAAAACTACCAATAATTGTAAATCTCACTTATGACCAAGAAAAATAATAATTAAATTAATTACTATCTATTTTATTTACACTGTAGTACAGCTATATTTATGAGTATAAAACTATTCTTACCACAAGACAGCACAACCAATAATACATATTTTCTTAGCAACATTATTGAAAGAATAATTAATTAAACAGAATAACACTGCAAGAGTTAAATAAACAAATGTTTGAAAATCTACAGTTCAATGAAAAGAACAAACGTCAGATGCAATACCTAACTTGCAGTTACAAAAAGTATGGTAGTAATTATTTAATAAAAGTAAAGATAATGGTAAAAATAAGAGCGACAAAGTATAGTCATTATCCAGTTATAAAAAATAACTTTACGTTAAGTATCGTTTTGATGTAAAATAAATAAGAAATTGCTAATAAATGCTTATAAATTAGAATATTTTTCTATTTTATTTAATGATTTGTAATTTACTAAATTGTTGTTTTGTTATTTGTAAATTACGATAATTGATTAATGATATTTACTTAAATATTACTATTCAACAAAAACCCAAGGAAGTATATGTATTTCAGGGTAATGCATAAATATACAGAAGTATACATTTTATTATACAGGGTGAGTCTTAAATAAATGCAAAAATTTTTAGGGGTAGAATATTTTGACCCCAGAAACACAATTATGAGTTTTTTTCCCGAAAATAGTTTTGAAAATTCGGAATTTTTGGAAAAATTATTTGGATTGTTTTTAGTTTTTAGTTTTTTTTTACATGTCCTACACAATGTAAAGAATAAATGCAAAAATAGGGAGGGAATGTTGGTGTTTGCTTCCAGTAAAATAAAATAATATTCATGTATTTAAAATTACAACTCAATGTACTCAATTTTTCATATAACATTTCCGTTTAGGGTTTCCCTGCAAAGTTCTGCACCCTCTGTTTCCCTGCGAGATCGAAATATAGCACCCCTAAGAATATTTGCACATATTTAAGACTCACCTTGTATATACATTTTACTTTTGCACAAACACGTGCGCCAAAAAGAGCATGAAATGTGACAGGCACAAATTGAGGGTGTTTGGAAATTGCGGAATACGATTTTTTCTAAAAATACTATATACCTATTGTATGTAACTGCTTTACGCTAAGGTAACGGCCCAGCTACGTCGAAACACCGGTTCCCATTAGAACACCGAAGTTAAGCGACGTAAGGCGATACTAGTGGATGGACGGGTGACCGGTTCGAAACTCTCTGTATCGTGCTGTTTAGTTCAGTCATTGGGGATCAAAAAAGGGGCCTGCTTGGGAAAAATATCGGAAGTTTTGAAACTTTGCAGGTTTATAGGTTTTGGGGTCCCCAACTAAAATCCATAAAATGCACACTCCCAGACTTGCCGCCGGCGCCGTCATCTTGCCAAGATGGCGCCCAAAATCGGTATTTTGTGAATATCTAGAAAACTATGCGTTTTTCGCGAGAATCTGAGGAGAGCAAAATTAAAGAGAATAAAATTTCATATAAAAAAGGTTTTATGAAAATTTTCGCTAAAGTCAACCGTTTAGGCACAAAATCCCTGGAAATTTTACAATTTTGCGTAAAATATGATACATTATGTATAGTCGATTTTCCGAAATCAAATGTCGATTAGGGTTCACTAGAAATAGTTTTAGTTTAGTTTCTTCAATTTTGTCATGAAACAGTGGCGTATCATTAATTCGCTCATTAATTTATGAATAATTAATTCATTCCTTGCGAACTTGCCGAAGAATGGGGTTGGAAGAAAACAAAAACAGGCATTACTTCAGTCACAACGTTGAAAAATCCAGCTCCAAAATCCCTGTTGGCATTTTTATCCTGTAAATGCAAAACCAACAACTATGATAAAGCCTGTGGATGCAGAAAAGCAGGATTAAAATATTCAATGATTTGTGCATACTGCAATGGGAAATCCTGTGACAACGTCACTGAAGTGTCACTCGACGAATCCGATGAAGAGGAGTTGGACTTGCCTGTAGATATCCCTCTGGCGGCTGAAGATGAAGAGTTGGACGTATTGAGAGACCACCCTGATGAGCCCAGCACAGCAGACACGATCGACTTTGGCATCAATGAGCCAGATCTGTCGGGCTTGTGCAGATAAGTTAAAGTTTTAATTTATCTAGTGGAGTAGGCCTCCGGGAGACATCACGTTAAAATAAACGCGCCATATACTTTACCTCTTGGGTGGTGTGGAAACAAGTACAATTTTTCCATGATTAAATAATTATTCGGCAATTAATGAGCGAATTAATGATACGCCACCGTTTTATGACAAAATTGAAGAAACTAAACTAAAAACTAGTTTTAGTGAATCCTAATCGACATTTGATTTCGGAAAATCGATTATACATAATGAGGCTCGTTATTTTACGCAAAATTGTAAAATTTCCAGGGTTTTTGTGCCTAAACGGTTGACTTTAACGAATACTTTTTATAAAACATTTTTTATAGGAAATTTTATTCTCTTTAATTTTGCTCTCCTCACATTTTCACGAAAAATGTGAGGAGAACCTATAAACCTGCAAAGTTGCAAAACTTCCGGACTTTTTTCCAAGCAAAAATCCCCAATGACTGAACTAGTTGTCCAAAAAAAGGCAAAAGTGTAAAATTTATTAACACACACTGCTCATTCACGCCGGTCTTGAGGCCAGACCGGTTCGGATATCTCGTGAGTAAGAGTCGATTTAGACACTTGCCAAGTCGGCCATTGACCATGATATGCCGAGGACCGCGGTTCGGATTCCGCGTAAACAAAGTAGGCCCTGGTCCAGATTAGCCCTGGCAGCAAAAAGGAGAGACGTTAACGAAATTTTACTTACCACTTTACGCCAAAAAAATTATCAACATTAATTATCTTCAATACCATTAATATTTTTATATAAAAAATATAGTAAAATATTGTATTTGATTGTTTTGAAATCATCCTTGTATGTACAGGGTGGCGCCGCGGATGCTTCAAGGAGAACGACAGTTTGTATTGAAATTATATTTTGTGAGCATATGTAGATTAATTCAGAGCACTTTTTTAAAAATGTAGAGAGTTCTAAGGGTGTCCCAAAAGTTACACATTAAAGCTTGTGTTGTTTGTAATGGACCTATATTATACCAATCGATTTTCGGATTCCGGGAGAAAAATAATGGTGAGTTTTATAAGAGTATATGACTTAAATTTTATTATTTACCATTTTCTAGAAATAAAGAACAATATTTAAATTACAATAAAAGCCATTTAAATTGAATTTACCTGGTATAGCCTTAATATATAGTTAAATTAACTATTGTTCCTTAAATCAAATTAAAACTTGATCCTAAGACTTCTGATCCAAAAGTTATATACAGGTGAGACAAAATTAATATTGAACATTGGTCACCTTTAAAAAGCATGTTACTTCTTATTTTAAATGGGACAATCTATTATTCCGATATTCAATGGAGAATTCATGCCCTTCAAATACTATTAAGGTTTCACCAAAAAAAAGATTTTCCTAGATATTTTTTGATTTACATGATTTATTTGAGTAGATCCTTATTATTTGATAAAAATCTAGGTGGCTGTGATATGTCTGACGTTACTTCAACATAGCTGTCTAATTAGTCCAACTTAACAACTAGTTATCACTTTGTGTCAGTTAAACAAAAAAAAAAAAAAAAAAAATTGCCGAAAATGCAAACTTGTCCTACATCAGAGAGAATTGATATGATTCTATTGAAGCTGGTGAATGCAGTGCATTCACCAATTAATAGACTATTTAAATGCTCCTGGCTTTATCTAGTGGGCGGTTTTATGGAGATATGTTAAGACAATGTTTACAAAACTTGACCGATGTTTGCATGTCGACATCATGAGAGAAATTATTGTAGCTGCTTTTTGAAGTAGAACTCCACATAGTATGCCTTTTAAAATGAAAAGATCATTTTGAAAAAACAATCATTTTATGCAGTTAACAGGATAGGAAGTATTTTGAGCATTTGATTTCATCTAGCTAATTTTTGTCGAATAATTCTAGGTTTTTCCTAGAATCCGAAAATCAGTTAATATATAGGGTGTTCCATTAGGAAAAACAAAACTTTGATGCGTAAATTTTTTTGGGGACACTATATAGAATTCTATACACTATGGGAATTCTATACATTTTTATAAAATGCTTTCAGTTAACCTGTGACGACTTTTCTGTCGTTACCCAAATAGAATGAAAAAAGAATCCGTTGCTCAGGGTTAGAGGAAAGCTGGGTTCGTAGGTAAGGCTTCTGACTCACAGTGACTTTCTAATAAATGTTGTTAAATATTAAATAAAAAAATGATAATATATGGAGTAGAGATTTTTAATATTGATGTTAAGAATTCAAATAGGTATGGTCAAAGACAGTGAAAAGGGCGCCACTTACTTTGTTTATGAGAGTGGTAAGTAAGAAACCAAAAAGAAAAATATGATATCACAACATAGCTAAAATAAAGTAATCAACAGCATTAAGGTCTATTATGTTTATCAGTAATAAAAGTCAGAAATAACTATCCTACATTAAACATTTATTGAAACTTAACACACAAAGTATCATGAACAGTCGCCAGTGATTCCAATAAAACTGCAAGTTATTTTAATTAGATTCGAATTTAGTAACTGTATTCTTTGAACTAAGTAAGCTACTTAATATAAAAACAGGTGAAATTTATGTATGTCTCAATATGATGATGTTTCGAAACAAGTCGTGTACAAAAACCTTTAAAATGAATACGTGTTAATAATTTTCATATGAAATATCATAGCTAAGTAAGAGTGTACTGTACGAATCAAATTATAACTTATAACGTTAAATAAAAATAATTTGACTAAAAATGGGATAAATAGTGATAATTTACCAGGTTATTAAATCTGTTGTCTCAAAAATTATAAAATAAAAAGCGCATCTTGTGTATCAAAACTTAAGAGAGAGGAGACTCATCTGTATATAGTTTCTATGATGTAAACAGGTGGTTAGGTATTCTCCAGACTAACAGAAGTGGATGCAGATGACTATGGCAGGAGAAGTCTTCAATATCAGCCAAAAGAACGATTGTAATGTCAGGAACACTGTCTTAAAGTCATGTGGTAATTACTGAGTACCATGTGGTAGTTACTGAGTACCATGTGGTAGTTACTGAGTACCATGTGGTAGTTACTGAGTACCATGTGGTAGTTTTACTGAATACCATGTGGTATTTACTCTATAAATAAAAAAAATAGTTCTCAGGACAGATACTCAATAAAAGAAACAACTTACGGTCTGAAAATCAGCTTTACATAAATATATTCAAACCATATGCCGATCCAAACCAGTAATTAAATACTCAAGTAAACGAAATAACAAACGGAAATAACTGAAATTTAGTTAGATAGGCTATATAAAACAAGTGGATAAACCTACGGTGATCATTCCAAGAAGAAACCAAACAAATATGATCTATACTCTGAATTGCATACTTTACAAGGTTTTCAAATCTCCAAATCGGATACCCATGCAATCGAAATCGAAAAGTGGATTCAGAGTGCTTTTCACTGAAAAATTTGTCGGACGCCGAAACGCGTCTTCTTCAGATCCAAATTCCCAGAAAAAGACCTTCTTCTCAATTCTCAGTTTCAGAACCCGAAACCAAAAAACCCTTTTCACCAGTTTCACCACAGACAAGTGAAATGCAATTAAAGAAGTTTGGCATATAGCAAATAGATGGCGCTAATAAACAAGACAAGTAAAATGTAAGTTATTATTATCTAGCGAATAGATGCGCTAATAAAAAATTAAATTTTTTTTTTATTTTTTTATATAGGTATTTATAAATGAAGTTTTATATCTTTGGCATCTAGCAAATAGATGGCGCCAATACTAAGAAATTTAAATAAAAATAGATTTTTAAATTCAATTTTATTAAAGGAAATAAAAAATGCTACAAACCGACATATGTTGCCAACATTTCATTTCGATTTAAACTACCGTTCTCCTTGGAGCTTCAGCGGCGTATGAGAGGCGCCACCCTGTATAGGTATATCATACCTAATCATTATTTTATTATTATGACATATTTTAGTCGTAAATTTTGTAGAACTATGTTTCAAAAGTACTTTATTTAGTGCACAACAATTATTATTTAAAATGTTTATGAAATTATGACTGTGATTTATCAATTTGCCTAAATCTAGTTTTATTTATTTAAAAAATTAGAAAGCGTTAATATCAATGGTATTTCATATTATAAATAAAAAAAAAAAAAAAAAAAAACTATATAAACTCTGACATTCTATAGGTAATAAGCGTCTAAAATTTATTAAACATTAAAGGGGAGTAAATGGAAACGTAATGGAAACTAAACACAAGGAGCAAGTGAAACCACAATCTAAATTAAAAGTGATTTTTTTTCTATTTAAACTCCTAAAAATTTTAAACACTCAAAGATATTCTGCATATTTGATTTTATATGGTATTTTCCACAGTAAAGTACTTTTACCAAAGCCACTCAATTTTTTTCACCCAATTTCACAATGATTCTCTCTCTGATACTGTTGCTATGGTAGATTAAACTTAAAAGATGCACAAACCGATCGCAGTTTAAACAGCAAAATGTGATAAGTTATATTGCATCTAGAGATATTATATTATCTTCATTTATTTAAAGGAAACCCAAAACAATTTAATGGGCCACAATAAATTTATAAACTTTGCAAACTATCGTCGTAAGATGTTTATCGCAAATATTTCTGAAAAATTGCGACTAACATTTTTTTAACGAACGGTCACAAATTTAAAGTTATCACTAACGAATTAAGACAAGCATAGACGTTAATAAATAAGCTTAACAGGAAGATAAGTATTGAACTGATGGTACCCTGAATGATCATAATAAACATGGAATTAGTTACAAATTTACAGATTTAAAAACTCGTTGTTAATTTTACTTCAGTAGAATTTGTCCAAATATATTAAAATATAAATAGTAATAACAGTTTATATATTACATACAACTTACAAGTTAAGTAACAATGTTTTCAAGACGTACAAAAGTACTAGTTGGACAGTTTAGAGATCTAAAGAGGTAAATATACTGTATTATTAGATTGAATTAGAATTTGTACAACATATTTATGTTTCCGCTCTACATGATAATATATTGTTAAATTGAAACTATAGTATCAGTAAAATGTAAATATTACCTGCTTAGATTTAATAACGAAAAGATATAATGTTTTTTCTTCCAATTAACAAATACTTCCAAGTACATTTACTAGAAACTTAATAAACATCGGCAATGTAATAGGTTTGGCGCATTTCAGTTGATTTCAATAAATTCCGACCGCAGCGCTCAAATGCCAGAAATCAGACGTTTTTGCTCTGTAATTCACGCCGTCCCGGTTGCAGTTCATGTTGATCGTATTAGAATCGTGGATTTATGATAATAATATTTAAGTATTTTTGCTAGTGCAGCTATTGAAACTAATGAACAACTATAGAAACTAGGTTTGTGTAATGTAACGCTGGGTAGTGCAAAAAGTGGCGGAAAAGAATCCGAACTTGGCGTCGCGTTGTGTTGTAGACAATTTCAAATGTTAACCAAATTAAGCGAAAAAATGTTAACGCAAAAGAGGGGCTAAGTATGTGGTTGTTAGGTGCAATAACATTCAATAACTCAACTTTCCTGATATTCAACACTCCAAACAACATTTTATAGCTTCGCAGCTTCTCACACCGATTTGAACAAAGCAAAATGGATTCAAGTAGTTCGACGAAACAGGTGAGTAAACAAAGTGCCCATTAGATATTCAAAAAAATTAAATAGACATATACTACGAGAGGATAAAATATAATTTGCAATATTACGATAAGTACTTTTTTTTTTTTTAATCAAATTAGTGCTACATTTTTTATGAATATCTTCTAAAATTATAATTATGTACCTTTTAAAAAAAATTTCATTATAGCCGAAATAGCCCAAGTTATGTCCCTACTAGCAAAACCTGTAAAACTATGCTCGTTACCGTAGTTGAACTCACCTAAAAAGTTTTATTAGTTTAAATAATAAATTATTTATTAAAAAAAAAAAAAAAAAAATATTATTTTTTTAGAATTTTAGAAATTATATTTTCTAACACTTTTGTGAATAATTTATATAAACTTTTTTCGTATATTCGCTATTTAACCCGTGTATTTTTATATGCCGATTGTTTACGATATTCTCCGATGGTGGCGGCACCGGCGGAGAATGCACCAAGCCTATAATAGATGTATTCCCGCCTCTATATTATTAACTTTATTCCAATCCAATAGGAATAATAAAGTCTCTTAATTATCGTATTGTTGTGTTTATCATTTTGAGTTTTAGATTCAAGAAATATCACAAACTGAGCTACATCCATAATCCTGGAACAGATTGTCTTAGACCTCTAACTGTGGGTAAAATACTCGAAGATGCAGCGGACAGGTTTGGCGACCGTTTAGCTATTAATGCCAGAGCCCAGGGTCAAAAGCTGACATTTCAAGAGGTCCTCCACCAAGCCGATAAGTTAGCTGCTGGACTAAGACAAGTAGGTTTAAACCCCGGCGATAGGATTGGAATTTGGGGACCGAATTTGTTGGAATGGTATTTGACGCATATGGCCTGCGCTCGAGGTGGTTATATTCTGGTAAGGGTAATTTTCCTTTTTTATTAATCATGTTGTGGAAGGTAGAATGTTTAGGAGGAGGAGTTAGTCACTGCAACCTTACAGATCTATTGTATGTTCCCTTTTCTTGAGTTATAACGAGTTATAACCTCGGTCATCATACATCTCTAGAATGGTAGCACCTCAAAAGTTAAAAAATATATTAAAAATTTAGTATGCCATTATTATTTGAAAATAATAGCTTTGAATATATGTTAATATACGAGTATAAACAATGATAATAGCCTTCAATATCCATAGAATTCACTGTTATGCGGAAAACTACCATTACTCTCTGACGAGTATTTGGCCACGCATCAGAAGATACGTATGCAAGGCGTTTTATTTTCATGAGCTTTTCTGAGACTGAAAAGCCTGATACGTGATGTTATCTCTTCTGCACTCCGGACATTGAAAATCTCATTACTTTATTGCCTCTTTACTTTGTGGTTGTAGTTGTTAACTGATTATACAATTCTTTCTCCATTGCGTTATATTGTGCGCCAAGCTTCCTCCCACTCAATTCTGCATTTAGTTTTATAATAGCCAGCATCCCCCTTTAAGTTTTTATGAAAAATATCTTTGTAACTTTTTGAGTTGTCCATCCAGTTTCTTCTTACGTACGGTTTCTTCTTAGGGTACGTAAGCTGTTTTCTTGCATTTTGCATACGTACCCAGGTCGTCTTAAGCGGGATTTAGTATTCATGACTTCAGTGCTCTCGCAGCTAGCTTTTTTCAAAGACCGATACATTACATACAGTTTGATACATGGTGACATGGTGATACCATTTGATTCTTGACAGTTGTCTAAGGTGTCTCCCTTTCAACTTCTTTAATGCGTTCATGTGCCGGCGGTAAGGCACCCAGGGTTTCGCTTCCATATAACAGGGTGGGGATTATTATTGCTAGGTACACTGCAAGCTTCGTTTTTGTAAGTTCAAGTCATGAACAATCATAAATTAAAAGTGTTTTCTACAAAGCGAACCTCCTGTTTCCAAAATGCTCTTGATGCGCTGCTAATTCTGTTTTAAATTTTAGAGCGAGACACTTTTCCGAAATCCAACTGCCGCCGCGCCGATGTAATTGAATTCCGCTACATATTCGAATATTTCTCCGATTTTTATAGCATTATTGTGATTTTCCGGGGGACTGCACATTATTTGAGTTTTATCATTGCTCAGCCTAAGGCCCAAAGCCTCGCATATCCAGATATATGTATTCGGCATTAGAGCTCAGTCATCAGTGTATCGAAGTTTTGTGATGAATTTTATACGTATTTTTGCCCTGAGTCTTTTTATATTGAGCAGACCGCCACGCCGTCGTATCTCTATCTAATCCCCATTCCTCTTTCCTGCATTTTGCTGTTCACTATGAGATAGAACCTCCTGTTTGAACATGTTAAAAAGGAGAGGCGCTAAGACCCCTGTCTAACTCCTGTATTTGTCAGAAGGGATCGCTCAGTGATCCATGAAGGCTTTGGCTAATAATTGTAAGAAATTTGTTGAGTACTCCGAACTTTTTCATAATTGCCTAAAGTGTATCTCTGTTTACAGAGTCGAAGGATTTTGTTAGGTCGATGAATGCAGCATAAAGTTTACTCTGTTGCTCCTTTACTTTTTCCTGTTTTGGCGGACGGAGAATATAGAATCAACGGTACCGCGGTTGGTGCGAAAACCCGTTTGTGATATTAGAAGGATTTTTTTATGCGGATAACCAATATACATAAAATATAGAGTTTAATTTATATGTATGAATATTTTCTTACAGGTTAACATTAATTCTGCTTATCAGCCTTCAGAACTGGAATACTGCATTAATAAAGTAGGAGTTAAATGTATCATCAGCGATTACAAATTTAAAACTCAAAACTATTACGATTTTCTGAATGAAATATCTCCGGAAATATCTACTAATGAACCTGGCAAATTAAAATGTATACGTATGCCCACTCTGCAAAATGTAATTGTAATTACAGAAGAGGACTTGAGGTAAATCAATAAAGTTCTTCTGGAATTAAATTAACATTTATAATATTTAGAGGAGCCTTCAAATTCCAAGAAATTCTTGATCTTGCAACTGATTCCAGAGTAAAAAATGTATATGCTCTACAAGATTCTATAGATCCAGACCAGCCGTGCCATATACAATTTACGTCAGTAAGTTTTTAATTTTAATTACATAATTATTTGTTGATATTACCAAATTTGTACAGCGTACCCCCATATTAAAAGTCTAAATAAACCTTACAAGAAAGATAGCTGCAAATTTCAATTGTCTTTTCTTTGAATGTGGTAGAAAATGAGAAAGTATTGAAGCTAAAATAATTTCGGACTTCCATTGTCTTTATTTATTTTGATTAGCACATTTCGGTCAGACGGATCACTAACCGTTAACTAATACCTAAAACTAATGAGCTTTTATACTGCGGCCAGGCATTCACCCGTGAAAAAGTTGGTCGTAATATGATGACGATGCTTCCATAATATGGAACGGAACCGACAGACATTTGGACTCTCTTAATCATCTCAGTTCACAAAATGATTCCATCAAATTTACGATTGAGAAAAAGAAAGGCCACTGTCTGCCGTTTCTAGATGTCCTTGTTAGTTGAAATGGGGGACCTATTAAGACTTCTGTATACAGAAAACCCACACACACACGGAGCAGTATTTAAGTTTTCAGTCGAACCCGTCTGAAGCATTTAAACCAAACTTTATGTCATCGAGCAAACACCAGAAGACATGCCAGAAATATCAACCACAGAAATTAAATACGCATTTCAACAAATAAAAAATGGCAGAAGCCCAGGAGAAGATTGTATTACACCTGAAATGCTGAAGATGGGCGGAAAACCATTAGTGGACGCCGTGGAAGTATTGTTAAATAAATGTCTGATGGAGGGTAGAATCCCGGACGCATGGAAAAATGCAGAATATAGAGCCTTCTCTCGCCCCTATACAAGCTCTTCACTAGGATTATCAACAACCGAATGACTATAACGAAACTAGATTCCTATCAGCCAATAGAACAGGCAGACTTTCCAAAATGTTTTAATACCATCAATCATCTACAAACAATCAAAACAGTCATTGAAAAAACAACTGACTACAATACCTATACCGCTACATTTGGTCTTTGTAGACTACCAAAAAACCTTTGACAGCATCGAAACCTGGTCATTTCTTGCTGCAATGGAGGACGCGAGAATCGATTCAAGATATTATTCCATTATTAAAAATATCTATGATAATGCAACCTTCCAAGTTAAATTAGATGATGACCTCAAAACAGAAAAATACCACTCGGCAAGGGCGTGAGACAAGGAGATACCATCCCTCTCCAGTTATTTACACTGGCACTGGAAAATGTCTTCAAGAAATTAGAATGGGAAAATAGAGGTCTAAACATTGATGGGGTACACCTTAGCCATCTTATGGTGCGTCCAGACCTGAGGAGTCGAGTGCGAGACGAGCGCGAGACATTCCAAATTTGCGGTGTTTTTCAAAGGATGGAGGGGTCTCGCAAGAGCCTCGCGACCGTCTCGCGAGACAACCTACGTAGCCTCGTTGCTATCCGTTTCCTGTCGGTTTTTCAACGGCCGAGATCAAAGAAAGCTCGCAGCCAAGTCTGGACGTGTTTTTGGTAGGCTCGCTCGACTGCGAGATATTAGCTCATTATAGTGCATATTGAAATGGAGACTTTCAGGAAGAAGATCAGCTGAAATTAATCGATTTATATATTCGATATATAGTTTTCTAAATGTAATACATTATTTTTTTTTATTTTTAGATTCTGCGTAAAATTTTATAACTTTTTTATATATAATGCGAGGTATAATGTTATATACCTAAAACTAATAGTTTTTGTAATATTTTTTTGTAATATTTCAATTTGCTTAAACAAAAAATGTTAGATTTCAGAGTCGTATAAAATTGTCATTAATGCTATTGTTTCTGAAGTTGGAGTGCTAAAATTTGTTAGTTAGTTTTATTTAATAGTTTTATTTAAGTTAGTTTAATTTGATAGTTTTATAGGCACGAAGAAAGAGATATAGGTAAAGTTATTTTAGTTAGATGCTACAGTGTGTTCAACATATATTAATGAATTTCGACTATTTAAAATAGAATTTGTAAATTCTATTAATAGAATTCACAAATTTTGCGGTTGATTTGTTTTACAACACTTTTTACCGTACCCAAATCTAATATTTCTTTAAACAAATTGAATTATTACAAAATCGATTATTTTAGATATGTATATAATATAATATGCAAAAAAAGTTACCGAATTGCACGTGGAATCTAATAAAATAAAAAATAGGGTATTCCCATTAAAACATACCGCGTGTGAGAGAGTCAGAGTGTTATTTTTTCTCGAATAAAGTAAAAAAATACCGAGGGTCCCATTTAAAAATCACATATTGTAGTTATTTCAGGTGAAACCGGAAATGGCCGAAAACAATTGAATATGTCAATCAATCCTAATTTATGTCATATACTAGCATACCAAATCTCGTTTTTTTTATCTGAAAAAATAAAAGTTATAGGGGTGAGCCACTTTTGAGATGCACCCGGTATATACGTAACACTTTTTGAAGTACCCTGTATACTCTACAGTAATTTTCAAATGTGCTTTTTAACCTTTCCTATAACATTTCTATTTAACATTTTGTTCTAAAAAACGAATTTTGTAAAAGACGTCGTGTCTCGAAACAAATGAAGGGTAAAAGGGGAAAAATAGACGATGAATAAAATACGACAAACCAAATATCATGTTAAAGATACAAAAATTTATTACTTATGCGTTATTATTTGCTGCAGGTTTTTCATCGGACATGTTTACACAAACCGGTCACCTTTCACTATGATCCAACTCGCTTGTCTCGCGGCAGGCTTGCGTCAAAAAATGGATAGAAAATTTCTTGCTCTCGTCTCGCACTCGTCTTGCTCTTACCTCGCTCTTGTCTCGCTCTTGTCTTGCTCTCGTCTCGCACTCGACTGCTCAGGTCTGGACGCACCATAAGAGGGGAAAAATCGACGATGAATAAAATACGACAAACCAAATATCATGTTAAAGATACAAAAATTTATTACTTATGTGTTATTATTTGCTGCAGGTTTTTCATTGGACATGTTTACACAAACCGGTCACCTTTCACTATGATCCAACTCGCTTGTCTCGCGGCAGGCTTGCGTAAAAAAATGGATAGAAAATGTCTTGCTCTCGTCTCGCACTCGTCTTGCTCTTGCCTCGCTCTTATCTCGCTCTTGTCTTGCTCTCGTCTCGCACTCGACTCCTTAGGTTTGGACGCACCATTAGGTTCGCGGACGATATTGTCTTGCTGAGCACCGACATACCAGAACTGAACACCATGCTAAAGGAGCTAAATGACCAGTCCCAGAAAATTGGCCTTAAAATGAACTTGCAGGAGACCAAGATAATAAGCAACAATATCCATAACATTACCGTAGACAACCCTGTCTGTTGTTAATGAAAACGTAGACCATTATATATATTTAGGTCATAAAATCAAGCTGGGAAAGAGAACCAAAATACGAAGATCAAACGCAGGATCTATTTGGCATGGGTAGCATTTGGAAATATGAGCGATATTTTCAAGGATAAAAAAGTGCCCATCAACCTAAATAAAAAGGCTTACGACAGCTGCATTCTACCTGTGCTTACGTATGGCTTAGAGACTATGGTAATTACCAGAAAAACAGCAGAACAACTACGAGTATCACAAAGAACCATGGAAAGAATCATGTTGGGAGTCACCATTAGGGAAAAAATACGGAATACCCACATACGTCAAAAAACAAAACTAATAGATGTTGTTAAAAGAGTGGCAAGTCTGGCCCCAAAAAGTCATTCTATGGAGACCTAGGGGAACAACAAGAAGTGTAGGTCGACCAAAAAAGAGATGTGTCGTCGACGTCAGAACAGTGGCAGGAAGACAATGGATAAGATTGCGAGAGATCGCGAAGCATGGAAAAACCTAGAAGAAGCCTATATCCAATACTGGATGGAACCAGAGGCTGAGAAAAATGAAGAAGAGAAGAAGAAATATTACTTAATGTCGAATTAAATAATATTAAGACGGATTTCCTTCAGAATGGTTACTCTGAGAAGTCCCTAGACAAACTTATATCAACTTGTAAAGCTAACTCACTGATCTCTCTTGACTATTTCATATGTAAAAGCAACGTCAGAAAAGATCAGGCGAATAGCCAAAAAGTATAACATTAAAACTGTCTTCAAATCTGGATCGACTCTAAGAAGCATCCTAACAAAAACAAGACCGGAATCATTGAAACAAGAGAAAGAGTGTATCTACAAGGTACCTTGTGAATGCGGTGAGTCGTATATTGGAGAGGCTAAACGTCTTCTAAATGTACGACTAGAGCACAAAAAACATGTACAAAAAGGTGAAACAATAAAGTCAAGTATTGCGGATCATGTTTCGTCAAATCAGCACAATATAAAGGGGTTGGAAGCTCGGGTTGTCCACAGGGAAGCTCATTGGAAAAAGCGTAAATTTAAAGAAGCCGTTTTTATAGCAAACAATAATAACATCTTTAGCAATAGTACCGAAATATCTCCGATATGGTAACCACTGATAAAACTGAGCTCCAATGCAGGCATTCTAAGTGGATAATCTCGCGGTTGACTGCCACCAACTTTTTTACAGTGAATGCCTGGCTGCACTATAAAATCTCAGTAGTTTTAGGAATTAGTTTAGTTTACACTTGATAACGGTCAGTGATTCTTCAGATCGAAACGTTGTGTTAATCAAAATAAATACAGACAATGGATGTTCGAAACTCTTTTATTTCCAATTTTAATTAGCTGTTTTGATTTAATGGCCACACATCTAGGAGCGCGTTCCATA
>NW_022147296.1:54506-61252 GCF_002938485.1 Sitophilus oryzae
CAGTTATTATATTTATATACAAATTCGTTATTATTTAAATACACATCAGCCGTTAGAGGCTGCTTATAAACAATATATACAGTGTTGACCCTGTTGAGAGAATGAGATAAGTTTAGAGTAGTTTTTACACGTATTTTTACACAGTTACATACATGCATAAATGTAAGTGCTTATAGAAAATTATTTATAATAACAGACTTCTTGCAGCATCAATTTAAATGCATTAAAAAAATTAAAATGAGATTTTAAAATAAAAAATAATTTTAAATACATCTTAATATAATACTATAATCAATTCCATAACACTGATACTCAGTGATATTATTAGGTGTTTGTTTATACTAAGGGCTGTCAAAGTTTAGTTTTGGGTCGAGATTTCCGTGTGTAAGAAGAGTACAATGCATTTATAATGTACTGAACAAAGAGAGAACAGTAAAAACGTTGCCAAACGTATGAAATAAACCGAGATCTGTGCACATTGCTAAGAGACGTGGAAGTACTTAATCTAGAATTTTGACTGATTCAGTCAGTACTTAAAATTTTAGAGAAAGGTGTAAATTATGCGTCTAGCTTCACGATTTAATTACGTCTCATGAACTTTCTTAATATTTCTGCTAAATTTTCTTTTCAAACAGTATGTAAAAATCTTTATCAATAAAAAAGTTATACGATTGTTGAAAATTGCTATGAACTTAAAGTAAATGGATGTTTTTTTTAATTTTTTGAATGGAAAAAAAACAAGCTTATCGATTTTTTCTTGTTTAAACATCTTGTAAAAGATCCAAATAAACTTCAAAATAAAAGTTTCAATATCTAAAATAGTTCTTGAGTTATCGCGCGTTATGTATTAAAAAGTTGGTTTTTAAATGATCGCGATTATTGACGTTTTCTCGTTATAAAACATGGACACCTAACGACATCCTTATAATTCTATTTCAGATGCTCAGAAACATATCTAATGAAAATCTAGTAATCTTTACGAAAAAAAGTCTTTTAAAAATAAACGGTTTGCGATTGTAATTTTACATTACTTGATAAGGAAAGGCGTACCGGAGAAATGTGGCAACGCCGCGACAGCACACCGTCGCATTTCTCTCTGTCTTAGTAAGATTCCTAAGCGATTGACTTCCACACATGTAAATACCAACAACCCAGAAGTAAGAGTTGCCAGCATGGTATAACAAAATATTCTTAAATGTTTATTTTTTTATCTTTGTCTTTTTATAGGCATTCCAAATAGGCCATTTTAAATATATAGGATTAAAAATGATTGATGTTAATTAATATTTATATTCATCATCATAAATTAATTCAACTTATGGATAGATTGAAACCAGTATAAGTTGGATAAAAAAAAAATAAACAAAAGCTTTAAGACATAAGCCCTAGGAAAAATTAAAGTAACTTTGTAGCTTAGAGGAAAATTATTTTACATCTATTAGTCCAATCCATAATTGAATCAAGACAAATTCATTTCATCATTTCAAGACAAACAGAAATCTATATATCTCAAAGTCAGTTCAGTCCTTTTAGTACGAGGGCTAGCAACGTTGGAAAACAAGTATTTTAAGAAAGCTGGCTCTTTAATATATCGTTTACTATGCTCTCTGGAAGAGCATGCGGCCCGTCTGGCTGCCGGTAAACATTGCGTTCCCTACTGCGCATTGAAAGAAGATCCTATATTTTATTAGCCTATTATTTAGAGTCTAGTATTGAATATAAACCGACGAAGTCTCCATAGCTCAGCGCGTAGAGGTTCCGCCTTTCAAGCGCGGAGTCAGAGTTCGATTCCGGGTCAGGGCACACATTTTTTTATTTTATTTTTGTTTATATTCTGGTAGTAAAGTATTAAATAATTCTGGTGATTAAAAAAAAACAAATGTTTAATACATTACTATCAGAATATAAACGAAAATTAAATAAAAAATGTTCTTGCCCTGATACGGTCTCGAACTCTGAATCCTCGGTTCGTAGTCGGAAACTGTACGCGCTGCGCTATTGAGACTTGTTCGATTTATATTCAATACTAGAATTTAACGGACTAAATAAAAAAAATATAGGACCTTCTTCCGATGCGCAGTAGTGAACGCAACGGGTATCGGCAGCCAGATGGGCCGCATGCTGTTCCAGAGAGCATAGTAAAAGATATATCAGAGCCAGCTTTCTTAAAATACTTTCTCAAAAACGTTGCTAGGTCTTAGACTATTTTCTCTAGTATGATACGTTGGTTACCTACTTACACTTAAAACATTTGTCGTTTCTCAAGTAGGTTTTTACAAAAACACTTACTTCACCTTTCCGAGATTTTCACACTACACGGCAGACGGTTCTCCCTCGTATCCTTCATCTGGACTTTCAGTTAGTACCTCGTTGACATTTTCATTCGGCACGTTATTCACTGTCGGCTCACATTTGTCGGGAGCACTAACACTACCACTCACACTACTTTCGCACTCGTCTTCGGTGTCCGTTTGGGCACTGGCGCACTTTTTGGAGACCCCCGGTACCATTTGTTGTGTGCTCTGTAGACGGGGTGGCCAATTTGCCGAACAACATGGCAACGATGGAGGTGGCGTGCTAGTACCGGGCGGTAGACGAGCTCCTGGTGTTTGGCGCGGCACTGGATAACCGTCAGCAGTATACCTGCAAGAAATAATTATATTACTCTTGATATACAGAGTGGTTTGAACTGTATTGCGGAAAGCGTATTCTGCAGAAAAAATATAAGTAAAAAAGTTCGTATAAATGTATGTCCTAAAATGCTTAGTTTCGGAGATACAGGGTGTAGAAGTTTCTTTTTTATTTCGGTTTTTTCCAAATAATTTCCGAAGTAACGGCAATGTTTAGTTGATAATTGGTGTCTGGGAGTTTTTTGATATGAGAAATTTGATTTTGATGTCAATATGACTCTTATTTGTAGGGGGCGCCACCTACATGTATTTTAACTATTTTGAAAAGTAATAACTTATCGTCCGTACCTGTATAAAACTACTGGGTGGAAAAATATACATTCCCGTGATTTTTTACAAAAAAATGCCTCTTGGTAAAAATCGCAACAAGCATTCGTTCTCAAGGTATTTAGAACTGAAATAGTCAATACATCTTACTACTGACAAAAAATAAACATATTGAGTAGATAGTGATTTGACTGAAATGATAAAGTTGGGAACTCTTTATTTTTTTAAATTAATCATAAATTTCTTTTCGAAAAAATGATGATAAGGTAGTTTTTCTTGAACTTTTGGCACAAAAACATTTCAAATTTATGAATTCAATATCATAATTATTTAGTCAACATGTTTAATTTGACATGACGATATTGATAATTTCAATTCTAAATATGCCGAGAACCATTACTTGTAACGATTTTTACCAATACACATTTTTTACGAACAATGAAAATTACAGAACGTTGTAAATGTATATCTTTTTACTTAACAGTTTTATACAGGTACGGACGAAAAGTTATTACTCTTTAAACCAGTTAAAAAATATGTAGGTTGCGCCCTCTACTAGTCGGAGTCATATTGACATCAAAATAAAATTTCTCATGTCAAAAAACTCCCAGACACCAATTTTCATCCAAATATTGACGTTACTTCAGAAATTATTTGGAAAAAAATTATTTATTTTTATTTGCAGAATTTGCTGCGGAACTTTAAAAACCTAATTTATTATTAAATATTATTACTATTAGTTATTATAACTTTTAGTCCAACCTACAGAAATTTCAAATAAAAAAATAAATACCCTATTATAAACTCTCTGAACCCACCCCCCCATAGCAAATATATATATATATATATATATATATATATATATATATATATATATATATATATATATATATATATATATATATATATATATATATATATATATATATATATATATATATATATATATATATAGTTACAGTGTAGTTAGACGATTAGTTCTTAAAAAAACTCTTGAAAAAAGCCTAACAAGCCGAAACATAAATGTAGAGTTAAAGTTACTCTTATTAAAAGTTTTTTTGATACATCTAAAAGCGTGTTTTATTAAAATACTAATATTTCAACGATATTTCACAAGGAACCAACCACAGCTTCAGTACTATTTAATATATTTTGGGGTTTGAAAATCGATCTAATTTAACAAAAAACATTCAATATCTACTAACAGTGATGTATTATTATTTGCATTCACAAAATTTATATGTATATTTTGCAAGCATCAATGTTCGAAAAATGATATTTGCAAATAATACAATATCATAGAAAAAAAGGCGTCACCGATGGCTATGAAATAAAGATCGCTACCATTTTATATGTAAAATTATTCTAAAATTTTGATTTTCTTGGGATTTAGGTTCGAGAAAAACGCTGATTAAGTTTTCATTTGGTTTTTCATTATTTTTTTTGGTTTAAAAAAAACGTTATAGCTAACGTTTATAGCCTTCATCAGTGTTGTGTCATATGAAAAAATAGTGTCTAATATAATCCAAAAAATTACATATACGAGGAATAATTATGTTTGCCATGCATTCTACATCATAATTCATCCGTAGTATCTAACTAGCGTGACATCATAAGTCTCGCTCCGGGGCTGTTCTATTAGAGACGGCATTGCATCAGCATGGCCGCAAGTTGCTAACCTAATAAAATTAACACTAGAAAAGCTCGCGGGAACTGTCAAATTCAAAGTTATTCGTTTCACAGACTATATTAACTCGAGTATTTCGATTATTTCTATTCCTTAATTATTAATCACGGTTACATAATGGAAATAAGCCAAAATAAGCTTCACAATGATGACATATTTTGCAGTTCGTAGAAAAATATATTTACATATGGGTCGATTTTGTCTCTTTCTCAGAATACTCAAATTGTCCCTAGAAATAACCGCTATTATATGCAAAGGATTAGATAGAAAATCAGAACGTATCCGTATTAAATAGTATTTGGGCTAGTCGCTGTGGGTAATAAAGGAAATGACGAAGGGAACTCGACTGTCGCGATTACAACCTCGGCGGGTCCGGGGAGATTTCCCGCTTGAGGTTATCTAAGCTCCATGATACGGGGATAAACTCTAAACATTCTCATGGGAAATTACATGCAAAACAGCTCCGTTTTCTCGGAAACCGTTGCCTCGAATTATCCCTCCTTCAATATTTTCAGTTATAATATCCATAAATTTGCCAGATATATTGATTTCGTCAAATCGTTTTATACAGGGCGAGTCTTAAATAAGTGCAAATGTTTCCAGGACTGGTAAATATCGATAAAAGAAACATATTTCCCTTTACCGTTTTTCAAATAATTCCAAAATAACCAAGTTATTTTACTTTGAAAATTTCCAAAAGAAATATTTTTTTGTTTAAATTTTACTATGTTTTATAACCAAAAATAATCCAATTTTTTTTTCGTGAAAATAACCTCATAATTGTGTTTCTGTGGTCGAAATATGCCTAAAAAATATTTGCACTTATTTAAGACTCACCCTGTATAATGCGTATTGCATCAAAAAAAACTTTTCGATTTCGTACCTTTTTTACAGTCTAGTAAACTGAAATAATGAAACTAATAATAGAACTAACATAACATAATTTCACAAGATATGAGTACCACTTTGTTAGCAATTTTTACTTTGCAAGTAATAATATCGCGCAGTTGCCTTAAAAGTTATGTATGGGTCTATCATATTATAATATATATTTTTAGTTATTTGAATTGAAATGAACATGTTCTAACTGCATTTTAAAAAAATGCAGACAAAAAATGGTTACTATATACAGAGTCTTAAATAAGTGCTAATATTTTTAGGGTAGTATACTTTGACCCCAGAAAGACGTCTATAAGTTTCTTGAGTGTTTCTTTAAAAAAATAAAATTTGGAATTTTTTGAAAAATTTTTGGATATTTTTTAAATTTTTAGTTGAAAAACATAATATCTTCATAATATAGCAACAAAGGTGGTGTAGATTAAATATACAAGAAAGAAAATCCAGAAAAGATCGGGTGGTTCTCAAAATTTAAGCGAAAAATCTAATTTGTTTGAAATTTTCAAGATCAAATATCTCAGTTATTTTGGTCTTATTTGAAAAACGATAAAGAAGAAATATGTTTCTTTTATCGAGATCTACCAGCCCTGAAAATATTTGTACTTATTGAAAACTCACACTGTATAATTCTTAATCCAAAATTTATTAGAAACTTTGCTAAATATTTATTTAAGTAATCAATTAAATTTCAAACATATTTAGTGGCGGCTTAACCATAAGGTCAAATGGTCAATGCCCCCGCCCCAAAAAAAATCAGTAGAAAATTAGGAAAACCCTATTTAAATTATACTTTTTGTAAATAACTTTTTTTCATCCTAAGATATTCTAAACTATTTCCAAACACCATCAATTTGTCCAATTTTCGCTTCAAAACGTTTTATTTTACCTACTGCCGGTCAAAATTTTATTTTGTCCTTCGTTCCCACTATGTTCTGTACGTATTAGTGCGGCGTTACACGGTCCGTTTTTGCAGGTCCCGCACTGCGGGTCCTGTTTTGCGGTATGGCAATATCGCATGAGATGGCATGGCAGATGTAACACCATACGTTTCTGCGGGATGTGCGGCGACATGCTGCCGCAATGCAGGATTGCGGGATGCGGGAACCTCGGTGACGACACAGTCAGTTGAATGTAAACTGTAGCACGGTACGTTCCTGCGGTATGCCGCTTTGATCGCGAAAAGCAAAATATGTTTGATACGGACC
>NW_022147296.1:790060-793155 GCF_002938485.1 Sitophilus oryzae
AAATAAACACTATTTCTGTATTTTTTAGATGGAAGAAAATTTTGTTATGTTTATGATCGGCGATTTTTTGACAAATGGAAACAATTTACACAGCAAGGTAAGATAATTTTTAACTATAGCCAACATTAGTTATCTCCAGTATGTGCGATTTATTGAAAATAATGCAATAAATCTCACTGATACAATCTGATTGTTATCCGACTAAAAGTCTCTTTTTGCATCTTTTTGATTTATAAACCAGGTCTCTGGTTTATACAATACCCATTGATATTTTTACATTGTTAATTTTAGCATAAAAAAATATGTTTTCTGTTTTCAGGTTTTTGTATAAGGCTCCCGTTTTTATGTTCCTGACCCTGATGGCTGTGCATAGGTGTATTTATTTACAAATTACTGTAAGTCATGCTCCTACCTTACTAATTTACGTTAAAATTTCATATAATTAAGTAATTGCTGTACAAATCATTCAATTCCTTATTTTTTATATTTATTTAGTCACGTTGTCTCATATTAGAGGTTGGAATTGTAGTTCCTTGGGAGGAACTAGTTCTTAGTTCTAGTTCCTCCAGAGGAATAGTTCCTTAGTTCTAGTTCCTCCAGTGGAATAGTTCCTTGAACTAGGTCTTTAGTTCACCATAGTTCCCGACTAACATTGACATCCCCCTTGCTTGCTCATGCGTTTCGTTGTCAGTCTGAACTATTCACAGTATGATCTATATAATTTTTATAATGTACGGAGATATAATGAGACGTGTAATTGTGTATGTTAAAAACATATAGGTAAGTTTTATTGCAGATAAAAAAAAATAAAAAAACTCAAATCAGAATTCTACTAATCTAATCTACTTCGTTTTATAAGATATTTCTTAATTTTAGGGACCTAAAGTGAAATATTCCCATAAAATATTTAAAAAACAAACTAAAAATCAAAAACAGTAGCAACGACAATTTTCTGTGGTAATTACGCCGCGCCGGCTGTGGCAATAGACAAGGCCGAATCCATCGTCGTCGCCTTGTATTATATCTCGGATCTGCCGACTGAATAGATTCCCGTAAACTAGTATTTTAATAGTTCCTCTATGTCCGGATCCGATAACATACGGCTGACACTCCCCACGCCTGCCTAGCATCAATCGCACAGGCTGATCCATACGTAAACTAGTCTTTTATTTAGTTCCTCTAGTTCCTTTAGGTCCGGATCCGATAACATACGGCATACTGCTGGCACTCCCCACTCTTGCCTAGCATCGATTGCGCTGGCCCGATCCGTTCGTACGTAAACTAATCTTTTATTTAGTTTAGTTCCTCTAGGTCCGGATCCGATAACGTACGGCCGGCACTGCCCACTCCTGCCTACCATCGAGCTACGCGCGCTAGCCGATCCATCGCATATTATTCTATATCGGTCACAGTCTCGATCCCGGAACAGGTCTTGAGGAACTAGTTCTTTGAGAAACCAGGAACTAGTTCCTTTCATTCAGGGGCCGGAATAGTAATTGGAACTAGTTCGTTCACGAACTACACACCTCTATCTCATATTTCAAATAAATATGTTTGAATAAAATTTTGTTTTGTTTTATTTATGATAAGAAAGAGTACAAAATATATTTAAACTGAAAGAGGGCTCGCCATTGAATAACCGGCAACGGAAATAAAAATGAAGCCATCATGTCAACCTGTCAATTGGAAAATTAGTTCTCCAGACGACAACGAAGGCTTTCGGTGGCGTATCGCGTTTCCACGATTTAACACAGAGTTGACACTTCTTTCTAGTTAATTATTTTATGCTTTCCAGGTCTAGGAAGCAGTGTCACCGGAAATGTTCAAGCGAATTTTTTTAGCGGAGCCTGAAAAAAGGTCCATATTCCTTAATTTCACAATAAAATCCAGTTAAAAAATCACCAAATTTTGTGTATTTTACCTGTTTTATATTTATTAGAAAATTTTAAAATCTTAATTCTGGTAATTTTTGGACACCAACGTATTTAAATAAACTTTTTATTAAAAAATAACACGATCAAAAATACTGTGATAGCTACTCGACAGCAGTATCATAAAGTATGTTTCAAAAAATTCATTGCTTACAATGACTGCTTGAACCGAGAATAATTAATCGTGCAAGACGCCATAATCAGCTGATTTATTAGATGTTTTCCGTATACCTATTTATTTCCATTCAGTATCAAGATCTTTGGTTTAGTTATGGTATGTGTGTAATATGGAGTGTAGAGATGAGGAGAAATCACTTATGAGATTTTATTTGAAAGAGTGGTAACAAAAATGGGAAAAATAAGGGTTTACCGAATAACCACAGTGGCGCTGATGACGCATAAATCTAAAAAAATAAAAGTAACATAACCAAACATTATCCAAAAAAGCGTTATTTTTATTTCTTAGAATATAAAACAATTATTTTAATATTATAGGACCAGTGCTACTGAATAAAAATCGATAATTTATATCATGTGACATGAAAATAAAATTTATGTTTTTTGAAACCCGCGCCTTCACGTCAAATATTTCTCTTTTTTTATTCATTTCCTGTTCTAAAAATTTTCGGCGCATATTTTAAATTTTAGGTTTTTGCTACAGTAGCACCATCTTGTCTTCCCTTTTTTATGGCCATTTTTTAATGCACGAAGATATTTCTCCTAACCTCTACACTCCATAGTGTGTAATAAGACGTGTTGAAAGATAAAAATTTATCTATTAATTTTTTGTTAAATGTTAAAATATTTCGAAATGGGGACTTTTGGTAGCAACATTGCTTTAAACTGAAGCGTCCTTAATTAAACACCGTTAAAGTGAAAAAATAATGTAGGAAAACAATAAATAGTCCTACTACATATTTTAACAATTTTTATTGTGAAAAACTGTCAGAAACCTTCATATTGTCTTCTTTTTGGAAAACAATCAGCAATCAATCGACGAAATTTGAGTGCAAAATTCTTCCTAAACCCTGAAATTGGTAGATGAATGGGTGGTCTCCTTGGCATGGCAAGCTTTAAACAGAAAATTCGCACACAAACAGCTGTACGGCTGTTAAAATTTTGTGCTTTTATTCAATAATTATGCTGAAGAGAAAATATTTCATT